>NW_026639818.1:0-50940 GCF_028554395.1 Pezoporus wallicus | reverse complement strand
GGCCCAAAACATGGGGGTTTGGTCCAAAATGCAGGTGGTGGTTGTGTGTGTATGTGAGGGAGGGTGTGGAGAGGGGGATTAATGGTGGTAAATCATGGCTGAAGCAGCAAAACAAGATTATCCTCGGGTTTTCAGGGGAAGATGGAAAGCATGTAGGGTTATTTTATAGGGTTTGGTTTTTTTTTTCTCTTTGGCTTCTCACAGAACCCTTGTTTGAGGTTTGTTAGATAAACCCCCCAATACAAGTCATAAAATAAACACCACCTTTATCAAGACAATAGTACTTTGACTGCTTTCATGTCTCTCAAGGCACTGGAGGGTTTCGAGTTGTCAGCAGCTGACTGGTCTTACGGCCTTTCTGCACGTCATATAGAATCATAGAATAGTGTTGGAAAGGACCTTAAGATCATCCACTTCCAACCCCTCTGCCATGGGCAGGGACACCTTGCACTAAACCATGTCACCCAAGGCGTTGTCCAGCCCGGCCTTGAACACTGCCAGGGATGGAGCATTCACAGCTTCCTTGGGCAACCCATTCCAGTGCCTCAGCACCCTCACAGTAAAGAACTTCTTCCTTATACCCAATCTAAACTTCCCCTGTTTAAGTTTTAACCCGTTACCCCTTGTCCTATCACTACAGTCCCTAATGAAGAGGGATGTGGCCAATGTTACGAAGTTCAACATAGCAAAGTGCCAGGTCCTGCACTTGGGCTACAACAACCGCATGCAACGCTCCAGGCTTGGGGAACAGTGGCCGGAAACTGCTCATGGAAAAGGGTGCTGACTGACAGAGCTGAACATGAGCAGCTTGTACCCAGGCAGGCAAGAAGCCAACAATCCTGGCCTGTATCTCCAATAGTGTGGCAGCAGGGCCAGGGCAGTGATCATCCCCCTGCACTGGGCACTGGTGAGGCTGCACCTCGAATCCTGTGTTCAGTTCTGGGCTCCTCACTACAAGAGAGACATTGAGGTGCTGGAATGGGGCCAGAGAAGGGCAATGGAGCTGGTGAAGGGCCTGGAGCACAAGTGTGATGGGGAACGGCGGAGGGACCTGGGGATGTTTAGTCTGGAAAAGAGAAGGCTCAGGGGGGACCTTATCACTCTCTGCAACTGCCTGAAAAGAGGATGTAGTGAGGTGGGGTTGGTCTCTTCTCCCAAGTGCAAGTGATAGGATAGCATAGGAGGAAATGACCTCAAGCTGTGCCAGGAGAGGTTTATATTGGATATTGTGAACAATTTCTTCACAGAGGGGGTGCTCAGGCATTGCAACAGGCTGCCCAGCGCAGTGATAGAATCACCATCCCTGGAAGTGTTCACAAACCATGTAGATGCCCTCGGTGACATGGTTTAGTGGTGGACTTGGCAGAGCTGGGCTAATGGTTGGACTTGATGATCTTGAAGGTCTTTTCCAACCTTGTTGATTCTATGAAGCCCAGCCCTCAGAGCCCCATGGAGGAGCCAGGTGATGAAGCCAGGCTGCCTACTTAAACGGGTCTCCCTGCAGGAGCTGCCCGTCCAGCTTCGGCTGCTTAAAAATAGAAGAAAGAAGGAAAAAAAAAAAAAACAAAAACAAAAAAAAACAAACCAAAACAAACAAACAAAAAAAAAAAACAATAAAAGAAGGAAGAAAAGCCACGTCCCAGCCCTCGGTAGCGCCCCCCAGCCGCCAGGGGGCACTGCCCAACCGGCAGGGCCGCTCTGCCTCCTCCGGCTGCAAGGAAACCGGGCTCTCGGGCGGGGACGGGGAGCTGCCGTAAGCTGCGACATTACTGTCGAGGCGCGGCGGAAAAAAAAAAGCCGTGTGGAAGATGTCGTAACAAGCGGTCGCTGGGGCCTGTGGCGGAGATTGCGACCGGGCTCGGCTCCCGCGCTTGTATGCCCCGTCCCGAGGCGGCCGCCCACCCCTCCTGCTCCATGTGGGGCCCGGACCCGGCTGTCGGCCTCTCCGTCTCCTATTCCTACTCCTTCTTCTACTATGTCCCGGAAAACAGTTAGCAGGAAGCGGAAAGCGGCAGCTGCAGCTGCCGCAGGTCCCGGGGGGCTCCAAGGGGAGCCGGTAGGTCGGGGGCGCGGGAATTGGTCTGTGATGTGGGGCGGGGGGGGTGGCCGTTGTCTCCGGTGTGGGGGGAACGTGGCGGTGCCTGGGAGAAGCGGTGACCCTGACCCGGCTGTGCAGTGTCCCGGTGCCCAGTTGGGGCGGGCGGGGGCGATCCCGTTGTTAAAGGGATATGAGGTGGGGTGAAGAGTAGTCCTGTCCCCGGTGATGGGGGGTGTCCCGGTGCGATGCAGTTCTCGCTGCTGTCCGCCCCGCAGGCGCCAGCTCAGCTGACCTCCCGCCGCCCCGCGCTGCCCCCGTTCGGTTCAGCCGTTCGGCCCATAACGGCCGCGGCCCTGGTGCCCCCGGGTTGAGTAATGCTGCAGGGCTGTCCCACGCCGGGGCGGAGGAAGAGACCGATTAACGGTGGGGTCGGTACCGGGTGGTCCCCGCGGAGTCACCCCTCTCAAACCTAACGAGGTCACGGCGGGGGCTGTCGGGCTGCCCTGCCGGTTCCCTCTTGTTAGTATAAGAATCTGGCGTCTCAGAGGTGCCAAACCGGTGTGGACTGGTTTTAATGTCTTCACAGTGTTGCTTCTTTAGATTTTACGCTGCTAAAGGCTGTATAAGCATTTCCGGGTTTATTTTTGTGTATGGTACTCCACAGATACCTTGGAAAATGTCAGTATTTCCCTGAGAATACCTTTGAGTTTGGAAGGGTCATGCCTTGTTTGTTCTAATGGCTCTATCTCATTTCTGCGTTTGTTTTCCACAGTATGGGTGGGATCACTCAGTTCACAAGAGGAGAAGGCTTCCCCCAGTGAAAAGGTCTCTGGTGTACTACCTGAAAGGTAGAGAGGTCAGGATGCAGAATGAGTCCAGCTATCACCGCTTGTTGCACGGATATGCAGCCCAGCAGCTTCCCAGCCTCCTGAAGGAGAGAGAATTTCACCTCGGAACTCTTAACAAAGTGTTTGCCTCCCAGTGGCTGAACCATCGACAAGTGGTGTGTGGGACAAAATGCAACACAGTAAGTGCCACCTCTCTGTTTTCTCCCCTCTGTTAATTATGCCACCCCCATCCCTAAATGATGCTTACCATAATCAAAGTATGTAGACTGCCAAGGAAAATATTAGTAGTTAGGAGTGAAGTCAAGATCACACACAGTTAATTTAGAATGAAGGTAATGCTTAATGATGACCACATCTCATCTGAAAATATGGCACTATGCAGATAGCTGCAAACTCAAGCACCATGCCTGTACCTCATGCAGCATCTGTCTGATCTGCACGAAGTGATTTACATATGTTTGTGGGATGGAAAGCAGCAGTGGGGTTGAATCTTTCTTGTCCTGAGAATGGAGATTTAATTTTTAGCTTTGCTAAATGTTAGCTATCTGCCTAGCAGATGTTGCTCTTTTTCTCATAGTCAGTCTTAGCACAGTTCGGTTTTATATGTGGTTTTGTGCTGATGAATTTGAAAAGTTGCTACAAAACTCAAAACAGTGGATAAATTCCAGGTACTTGTCAGAGTAGCTGGAAACATTCCTAGCGTAAAAAGTACATTTCAGATCTTCAGGATTGTCCTTTGCTTGTTGATTACATGATTTTTCAGTCTAAATCTGATTTCAGTGTTCAAATAACTTCTCTTGCTTATGTACCTTCATGTGCTTCAGCAAAAATTGAAACCTCTTCAGCCTCTTACAGTGACAATTTGGATCTGAAACATGATAGGGGAATTTTAAAATTATGTTCTATGTGATTAATAAATGAAGGAAATCATGCCTCTTAGGTAGCATTCTCTCTGCTGGAGTAAGTAGTGCAACTTCATTGGCTGAGGTTGCAGTTTCACATATGCAGTTCTGATTGAAGTAGTTTCAAAATCCCAGATTTGTTTTTTGGAAGCTGCTTAGTGACACACAAATTAATCAAGTGTTGTACGGAATGTGTAGATCAAGCAGTCCTTAAACCTCAGTATATCAGTAGGTCTGACTGCTTCTTTGCCTCAAGATTCTTAAGTGCTGAAGCTGTGCTCAGTGATCTGACCTGCAAGGGAAAGTGGTGTGGTTTTGTTTTCTTTTTTATTTCAGATGTTCTGTTATTCATAGTTGCACAGCAGGAGGCTTTCATGCAGTAGCTTTTAAGAAGCAAGGATTAGCTGTATAAACAAAACAGTCTTTTCACTGGAATAAGCCTGAAATTGAATCTTTCTGCCTTCTTTCTCCCTGTGTGTTCATAGTCCTGGCTGGGCAGCAGCCAGCACTGCTCGTGGAATAGCTTTACAGGAGACAAACTCCTGCTGAAACACACGCTTTTGAAAATCTTGCTTAGTCTAGCAAGATGACTGTGTTTTATAGTGCTGGGGCAGTTTTGCTGTGTTCTGTAACTTCTGCAGTTCCAGCGCTGCTGCAGCAGAGATAAATGGGCAAGTGCGTTACTAACGCAACCTAGCAGAAAATTGTTTGGGACGAAACAATTGTGGAACCGAAGAGGGATTCAACCATATTGTTGTTCCCACTGCATATGCTGCAACGAAGTGTGTGCTTCCACAGCTAGACTTAACATTATAGGTGGGCCTCGGCTTTTATTAAGCAAAATATAGTGATTATGAAAGAATTCACTTCAGCACTGTGAAAGATTGTGTAGGAATTATGAATACTGTAATAGCTTTAGCTTAGTTTCTTTGTGCTCACATTTGAGCAAGTAGAGCATTGAACCCAACACTCTAATTATGAGATTTTCTCTCTCATCCCCTGAGTAAGTGACCTAATAAAGAAGAATTCCTTTGCCATTCCTAATATGCTGAAGTTGTGGCATTTAAGTTGGGAGTAAATATTAAACAATGTGGTTGACTTGAATGGGATTTGCTGCACTGGAGTTGCACATAATTATTACATTAATACAACAGAAAAATACAAACCATAGCAGTTATTTTAATCAAAGCTTGAGTGTGCCTCTGAGAGCTTTTAGCATTTAATTTAAAAACTGCCCTTGGCAATGCTGTGCCAGAAGGATTCACTGTTTCTAATAACAAAACAAAGATATGCTCTTGTCGTAGAGGAGTAGGTTTGCTTTTAGTCACCTGACAGTACTAGTCACTGTAAACACTGAAGAGACTATGGAGCTCTCTATTTTGCTTGTTTTTAATTATGATTATAACTTATTATTTGGTGTTACTTCTGAGCCTTAAAAATATCCCTGAGTATGATTGTGTGTATGAAATAATTTCGTTGTTCTGCAGTGGATCCGGGTGTTTACAGTTGGCCAACTGTAAATCAGATATTTGTCCTTTAAAGGTGCCCACTTTTTCTGATAAATTTGCAACTACTGAACCTATGCAAGCATCCAAGTGTCTAAAGATTCAGACACCATTACCTGCGCGTTTCTGAGGCCAGTTTCATACTTGCAAGGATCTCCTAAATCTTATATGCAATGGGCTTCTTAATGTTTTCTGAATTCAAATGAATGAGTGGGCAAACCTCTGAGAGGTGCAAGCATTTAGGGTGTGTCACCATGGCATCTAAATTACCAAATGCTGATTCTGAGAATCTCAGAAGAAGATTCTCTCTGTAATCAGCATCTTCTGTTCAGGCTTCTTAGAAAAACTTTGAGGTTTACGTAGGAGACAGCTTATGGCAACGAGAACACTGAACATGAGACTGCTATAGGGGTTTTTTTGCTTTATATTTCAGGAAATGATGAAGAATAAAGCAGCTTCTAATAAGTTTCAGTAATCATTTTGAAGCTGCTTTTTTTCCCTTAATTCTGTGTGTGGGACATAATTCTTTTGCTAATTGTGAAGTTAAGGGTGAAAACATACAAAAGCTCTAAATAATTCCCTATATACAAGAAACTTATTCGTATCTAATTGCTTAAGAATATAACTGCCTGGAATATATTTTTTTTTAATTTTTAAATTTTTTTAGGCAGGCCTGATAGATATGTTTGTGTTTAAAAACTTATTTATGGAATGTTCTATTCTGTTTTCAGGTTTTCCAAGGCATGAATGGGTTGCTTTCTGAGTGCTGGCTGATTCATGTGTTACCTTGCGTGCCACGCTGTAAATCAGCAGCTCTTGTTTCATCTTAGAGAGTTCAAATTTGTTCGAGAGATCCTGCATCTGTTTGGTGCATCTAATACAATTATAACCTAGTCTTGTTCTGGGGCTATAGTGAGGAGAATACTGCGCACAGTTGCTCTTCCATCCATGAATATGTATTCCCTAGGGGGAAAATGGTTTCTGCTTGCTCTGCAAGTTAACAGGTCTTCTGGCTGTGTATATGTAATGAAGAATGAAGAAGACTGTTAGTTTCTGATCCCAGGGAAGGAATGAGAAGTCAAGCTCCTGCAGTTTGTAACTCTACTCAAAGTCCAGTGAACAGTGACAGAAACTCAGTGTAAATAAACCTCAGATGCCTGTAACTGACACTTCCATTCACCCTTCTTTAGTGGCATATATGTAAATAGCCAGGTGTTGTTTCTTGTTTCAAGAGCATTTGTTTTTCTGTCAACTGCATATGATAGCCATGTGTGTCTTCAGAGCCTTGTAGTTTCTGTGCCAGGTATGGTGTGGATGGTAGAGATTCCCTCAGGCAGCTGAAGTCTCTCACTTCTCCATCCTTTGACAGCTGTCAACATGTGTTAACTGTCTGCCAGCCTCCTGAAATTAAACACAGAGGGCAAGGCACAAATAAAAACCAACAAGTATGATTTTAGCAGTGAACAAATACAGTGACATCAAAGTGACTAGCCTATTAGCTAGTGGTGCGTCAGTTTCATAGCAAGGTGGAATGCCTGCTTGCATCATCTTGGCTCTGGAAATATGAATTCAAAGTCAGTGACGTTCTAGTGGAGGGTGTCCCTGCCAACCCTAAGCATTCTATGATTCTGTGAACTGGCTGCTTTTACAGCTGCTCACTTCTCAGGTGGTTTCTTTATATTCTCGATTGTTATGCTTTAGATCCTTTCAAGGAGGATGTTTGAGGCCGTTACCCACTTGTGTCACCTGTACTGCAGAACCTGTGAGTAGTTTTTCTCCTAAGATTAGTGAACAGCTGATGTACTTTACAAACTTCTCTCTGTGATAGTTGAAAAGTCATGGCAGTCAGGGGAAGTCCCTGGTGACTGGAAAATTGAATCTTTGCACCCATTTTTGAAAAGGAGAACCCTGGGAACTACTGACCTGTCAGCTTCACCTCTGTGCCTGGAAGGATCATGGAACAGATCCTCCCAGAAGCTGTGCTATGGGACAGGGAGGACAGGGAGATGATTTGTGACAGCTGTCACTTCATCAAGAAGGAGTCCTCTGTGACCAACCTTGTGATGGAACTACTACATCTGTGAACAGGGGAAGAGCTACTGATGTTGTCTGTTTGTACTTCTGTAAGGCCTTTGACATGGTCCCTCACAACATCCTTCTGTCTGCATTGGAGAGATATAGATTGGGTAGATGGATGGACTGGTGGGTGAGGAATTAGTTGGATGTTCACATCAAGAGGGTAGAGGTCAGCAGCAAAATGTCCAGATGGAGACTGGTGACAAGTGGTGTCACTTGGGATGAATGCAGTCTGGGGATGAAGGGATTGAGAGAGCCCAGTGGAGAAGGATTTGCAGGGTACTTGTGGATGAAAAGCTGGACATAAACTCATAGAATGCTTTGAGGTGGATGGGACCTTAAGTATCATCTAGTTCCAGCCCACCTGCCATGGACAGGGACACTTTCCAATATTGTTTATTCTGATCCCCACTGCAAGGGGGACATAGAAGCTTGATTTATTAGTCTTTAAAGAGTTCATGTTTCTTGAGGCTTGGCATATACTATAAATCTGTATTGCAAAAAAGTGGAATGCCACTTTTTGGAATGCCAAGCATTTTATGAACATAAAGATGTTTATAATCTGAGTAAAAGGCAAGACTTGAGAAATGCAAAAAATCAGGTAGTGCTACTCAGAGTGACTAGCCATAGTAGTGGTGTAATGACACTGTAAGCATTGTCTTGCCTTTGTTAGCAAAAAACTTATCTGGAGAGCAGTGATGTCATTTTTGCAGCTTGGTTGATGATGACGTTTCTGTGACCAGGTTCAGCTGGTCAGGAGTTGTGCAGCTGTACAATGGGATGTTTCCACCTTCTTGTTCTTGCTGTCACTGACGTGCGTGTGGCTGGGAAATCAGTGGGATGAGTTGTTTTTTGCTCAGATGGGTTTTCTTGTAGGGTTACTTTCCACCAAAGACAGAGATAGGATCCAGCTGACCTTGCAGCTACCTGAGGACTAGCTGCTGTCAGAAGGGTGGTGAGACTGTTGGGGTGGGTGAGGAAGAAGCACATGGATTCTCAAAGACTGGCTTAAGCCAATTGTGAAACTTTATCATGATCAATTCTCTCTTAGGGACTCTTTTTTTAGCAAGGTAATGAGTTTTTCTTTGCTTTGTTTCAAACATTAGCATGAATGACGAGTATGCCTGTTAATTTCTGAGAGCAGTATATGAGGAGCTGTGTCACACAGCATGTTGTGAATGTTTCTTCTGTTAAGAATAAGCAGTCTTTCATGCATGTTCTTTGTGCCTTGTAAATCCATGCCCATCCTTGCATAATAAAAACATGCTGCAGATCAGGTTGCCACCCTACAACTAACTCAAGAATAGGGCTGCCTGTTCCTCTGCAGTTCTGTGTGCTGGGGCAGCACTGGAAGACATGAGAGAGCCTACGTGCTGCCTTGAAATGGCATTTCAGAGGCCTGGTTTTTATCTTGTTGTATATAGTCAGTGCTTTCAGTTACAGGCGCGTGGGAAGGGTGCTTATGTTTAGTGTCTGCCTTGAGTTGGCCTTGGTTAGAGGCCCTGTGCCCACCAACCTGCTCTCACTCTCTTCCTCAGCAGGATGGTGGAGAAAATAAGATGCAAAAACCTCATGAGTCAAGATAAAGGCAGCAAAAGCAAGGCTTTTGCAAAGGGAAGCAAAGGAAAGCAAAATAATTTGTCTGATTTTCCAAGGTCTTGACAACCCTCTGCATGATGGGGGGGGGAACGTAGGGGAGCCAGCCTAGATGCTGTGCAAACCCTGCTCAGCTGTAGCCAAAGCACTGGTGTGTTATCAATACCTTTGTAGCTGCCAATACAAAGCACAACGCTGTGGTGGCTGCTATAGGGAACATTAACTAAAATGAATAAATAATGACTTCATCCAGTCTAACATAAACATGTTAGAACAAGGTTGCCATGCAGAGGACATAATAGCTGAGTCTGCTCCATTTCTCACAGATGAAGTGTGGTCTTTGGACTTCTGGCAGCAGTTGGCCAGAGTGATCCTGGCTTAGTAATCCTGGATGTTAAGTTATTTGGCATGCTGATATGCATACATTTTACTAGCAGGAAGAACTGAATTGTCTGCAGAGCTTAAAATGAATAGACAAATATCCACAGCTCACTGTTTCAAGGTTGATGGGAGTTCACTGCATCCAGGAGAAGTTTTTGGGGCTGTTTTTCAATGTCTGTATAATGAGTAGCTGGAAAATAAGTTCTTCTTCCTGATTCAGAGAAAGAAAACCAATAAATGTATTTGTGAGCTATCAGGACTTCATAAAGACTCTTGGATTTCAGGCTGGTTTGGTGTTATTTGCAGGTGTACTTATTTCAAGAGTGGTGAAAGTACCTGTTTGCTTGGAAAAAGCGGGCCAAGTGAAGGTTTTTGTTCAGATCTGTGCCATTGTATGCTGCAATTTTGGCTGCACTTGTTTAAAAGCAGTCAGATACTGTACTTAATGTAATGTCTTTAAACGTCTAAAACAGTATTTGGATTTTGCGCTTTTTTAGCTGGGTGCCTATCTTAACATTTCTCCCTGTTTTTGCTTTAGAAGCATCTAGGAACTATTTGGCTTCTCTTGGCTTCTGCCGGCTGGATTTGCAGGGATGATTTCTTGACAATCAGTGAAGCAAGTGTGAGCTTCTGGCTTCCTGTCCTGCCCCAGGTGATGCAAGACACTAGCATACGTAGACAGTGCTTCCTTATTTTGTTCTAGGTTGGTGGTGGTAGTTTTTAAACTGCCCACACTGCGCTAAGTTCCTTCCCAAAAAAGGGGAGAGGTTACTGCTTAGAACTTTACAGCTGAAACGACAAAGCCAGGCCCCTTAACTGTGCAAAGTTTCTTGTTGTAAGAACAGTTGCTGTTCTGGTTGCAGTAATGCCGTACAACTGGAGGAGGAAAGTGAGAAAACGATAAAGCAGTTCAAGGGCTGACAGTGTATTAGAGTGCGGTATGAGTAGGTGAAAGCACTACAAGAAATATGTCCTGTTGCTGCTTCTGAGAACACCTTAATTTGGAAACTTCCTATAGGAAAATGAATATGCATCTCTTGCAGCTGAAGCACAATTTCTCTGGGTGCATGGATATCCTGAGCTGTGGATGTGCTTTCCTAATGGGCTCTTCCAATGCCAATTTAACACTGCGGATGACACCTGCAAGCATTAATCTTAGGTACTTAACTGTTGATTTTGTGGTTGGCTTATTTTTCAGTAGTCAAAGGAGGATAGGGGGTGGAATTGGATGTTTCTGCTGGAAAGAAATGCTGAGGAGGAAAAGAGGATATGCACTCACAGGGGAAGGACAAAGGAGGATGAGAGGAAGGGGAATTACTGGTCCTGTAGTGCAGGTATTGATGTTCAGGGATGTGGTTAGGGCAGAGGGGCTGCTGTGTGCTTTGTTTTTTTCGCTAGCTGCCTCTGTCAGTGAACTGCATTGAGAGGCCTGAGAGAGAAGTGAGAACTGCTTCCTTCCTGTTCACCTGCATTTCAGCTGCTGGCTGACTCCACACCTGCATGCAAATAAAGAACAACACAAAAGTTCAGTCCCTGTAGGACCTGTCATCTCTTTGTGCAGGACTGCTGCCTACCAAGGAGCATCAGTTTGAGTAGAAGGTAATGCATACTTCAAACACAACTCACAAATAGGAATGAGTAGATTTCAGCTTTCTCTGCAGAATGAGTTTAACTAACACACCACACAGTATCAGGTTGTGATTTGACATTAATATTTTGATAGCTTAGTAGGTCAAGAATAATAGTTATGCTGCTAAATTTTCTTCTTTTTTTACACTTCTTAATGAACAGCTCCGCAGTCTGTGGGAGTTCACCTAACAAAACTTGTATGTATAACTTCTCTCTGAGAACCTCTAGTTTCTGTCCTTCTAGAAATGTCTGACAAACCATTTCAGAACAATTTCCTTGATGATGGTGCACTCCATGTAAGTTTCTGCCGCATGAGTCGTGTACATTCGACTTCATCTGGATCTACGGATGCATTCCCAGTATCCGGCCTATGACAGATCATCTCTAGAATGGCTGATTCCCCCAGGGACTGGATGCCTTTCTCTACTGTTGTCCAGTTGGTTGAACGACTCATAACGTTGTCCTTGTAGGGAAATATTTCCTTCACAGCTGCAAAGAGCCACCTCCAAAGGCTGAGGTCCCATTTCTCTTTTGCAATCCCTTTGTCAATTCCCCCTTCCCTAGCAAGTGATCCCAGCTTGGCTTCACTACCTTCTAGTTCATGACTGTCAGCCCCATTTTCCCAGCATTGGAGCAACCAGGTGGCGATGTGCTCACCTGGAAGATGGCTGAAATCTGTTTGCATATTCTGTAGGTCGGTTGAGTTCCAGGGTCGAGAAGTCACCTCTTCTTCATCCTCTTCTTCTGATTCACATAATAGTATCTCTTGTTCAGATGCAGTCCCCTGTAGTAAGTGCATTGGTTCTTCATCTTTCTTAACTGTACGGGTTGCTCTTTGTACCTTGTTTGCTTTTCCCCTTGCTGACAGGGGCAACTGATACTAGCACAAATTGGTCCTTTGGTTTAGCTGCAGTGACTGTCACTGTGGTTGGAGTGACTGCAGTGTTTGCCGCTAGGGTTGGAGTGGCTGCAGTATCTGTTGTCAGGGTTGGTGCAGCCGCTGTGCTTGGGGGTTGAGTAGCACCAGCAGTTGCATTGTCTTTTGCTGTTGGGGTTTGAGTAGCTGCTGTATTTGTCACTGTTCTTAGTGTAGTTGCTGTGCCTGCAGCTGGAGTAGCTGCATTGTCTGTTGCAGTCAGCTGTACTTATCACTAGGGTTGGTGTAGCTACTGTGCTTGGAGTTGGAGTAGCTGCGTTGTCTCTTGCTTTGCCGTCAGATCCAGAGATACCTTTTTCCCTTTGAAGGTGCTGGGTAGTGTTGAGCAGGGCTCTGTAGGTGTAGGCCAAGCCCCAGCACATTGCCATGAATTGTCGCTCTCTGGTATGACCAGGATGACAACGCACCTTATTTAAGGGTTTTATTAGTTTTTCTGGATTTTGCACCTGTTCAGTGGTGAAGTTCCCAAGGACTGGAGGGGTCCACTAGCCTAGATACTTGCCCACACACCCTGCCACTTGTAACTGTCCAGCCTTGGGGAAAATCTCTTTGTTCTCCTATATCGTTGTCTGACCCTAGACCAGACTCAAACCCTAACCTGCTTAACTTTCGAGATCAAACAACCTGACCATGGGTAAAACACACTCTGTTTCACCAGCATGGTGATCCCCATCACAATCAGCAGACGGATCTCAAGGGTATTCAAAGGCCATCCAAAACCTTCAGAACTCTCAAATGATGCTGTAAATAGTCTGGTGGGGGAGCTGGAGGTGTAAGGGAATGTCTCCTTTATTGGTTGACCACCCAAGGAGGAAAAAAATGATATGTAATTGCTAAACAATTCCATTATATACCTCCCAAAGTACAGAGGTGATGACCACACTAGGAACGCAAGCCAGACCAGTTTCATGATCAATGAATCTATTATATTACCACAGTCATTACCATAAAGTACAGCAAAACAAGAACCTTAGCCCAGGCCCCCCAGCCGATAAACACTAACACAGCAAATACCGGCTGTAAGTAAGGCACAACATGCTGAAAGTGTGAGATCAAGTGCAACAACTTTGAGAGCCAATAAATCAGCATTGTAACGAGTGACTATTAATCCGAAACAATAAATACGTATCACAAATACGATTAGACACACTCTGGTCACATCTGTCATTATGTCAACCCTTTGTGCCCCACGTTGGGTGCCACAAAGAGCTGTCATGGTTTAAGCCCAGCTGGTAACTCAGAACCACGCAGCCGCTTTTTCTTCCCCCTGCTCTCGGAGGGATGGGGAGGAGAATCGAAAGAATGTAACACCCACGGGCTGAGATCAGTCCAGTAACTACGGTATAACACGAAGTCACTACTGCTACCACTAATAATAATAATGGTAAGGGAAATAACAAGGGGAGTGAATACAGTTGCTCATCACCCACTGTCCAATACCCAGCCTGACCCAAGCAGTGATCTGGGCCTTCCAGGTGACTCCCCTCAGTTTCTATGCTGGGCATGATGTGCTGTGAATTACCCGTTTGGCCAGTTTGGGTCAGGTGTCCTGTCTCTGCTTCCTTCCGGCTTTCCTTCCTCCCCGGCAGAGCATGAGACTCTGAAAGTCTATGGTCAGAGTAAATATTACTGAGCAACAACTAAAAACATGGGTGTTATCAGCGCTGTTCCCAGGCTGAAAGTCAAAAACATAGCACTGCACCAGCTACTAAGGAGAAAAATGACTGCTACTGCTGAACCCAGGACAGGTCTGTATTTTTTTAATTGCATTGAAGTGGGTTTTTTTGTTTGTTTTGGGGTTTGTTTTGTTTTGGCTTCTTGTTGTTGTCTTCTCCATCTTCAGTTCACTTCCAGAGGCTTTGGTTATAGAAGGAATGAACTTGGGGGTTAGGAGGTGGATTTTAATTATACCTCAGGGCTGGGATTCTACGTCACTTTCCTTAGTGCCAAGTCATCTCCAGATCCTTCATTTCCTCTCTTCACTCGCATCCCTTCACAGGTCTTTGTGCCCTCTCTTATATGTGTTTCACTGTTAATGGAGCTGCCCTCCAAACATCATCTGTGAAATGATCCAACACGAGAGCTTCCCAAATGGAAGTGCAGTTTGTCAGGTGATGTAAACCTTCGTTCTGGTTTAGACTGTAACCACATAATGTTATATGTTTTACCTGACATAACTCTGGGTGAAATACTGTCTGTTTGAAGAGTTGTAAGCCTTTAACTGAGTTTTTTGCCAAGGGGGCAATGACAGAGAGCTCCAACTTTTTCTGGGGATGAGGTATGTAGCTAGATGCCTTTTTTCAGATGTTTGCACTGGGGTTGCTGTATCTTATTACTAATCTCTCTATATTTCCGGAAGACAAACTCCAGTTATATAAATTTATGAAATATCTGTTTACCAAAACAAAAACTTCTGGTAAAAGTTTTACAAAAAAACTGGTAGGTATCTTATCTGGGAGGTAGGAGACCTGTGACAAGCCCCCTAGGGCTTACTGCCTGTTTTGAAGTGGGTCTCTTTCTCACTGTGGTACAGAGAAACAGAAAACCAATATTGTTTTGTCACAGTATTGAACAGTGAAAAGAGTTTCAGATTCAAGGGCTTTGTTAAATGGGAAACCTCCCATGACAAATCTCTCCTCTGTCTTTCATTACTATGAAAACCAAATGGAAATAAACCCCTCTGTAATTAAATTTTCTTGTTTTAAGAAGAAATTTATGCATTTTTCAGCCATACTTGCAGCATTTGTGGATTCCAACTTGTAAAGAATATCAATTCAAAAGAGGGACAGTATTTGACCATCCCATTTTTCTGGCTTGTTCAGTGATAACTTTTATTTCCTGGTTTTGTTTTTTGTTTGTTTATTTTCCCAGTTATTTGTAGTAGATGTCCAGACTGGTCAAATTACCAAGATTCCTATTCTGAAAGATCGTGAACCCGGCATGGTGAGCCAACAGGGATGTGGTATTCATGCCATTGAGCTCAACCCCTCCAGGACCCTTTTGGCCACCGGTGGAGACAACCCCAACAGCCTTGCGGTTTATCGTCTGCCTACACTCGATCCTGTCTGTGTGGGAGATGTAAGTTTATTCTGTCACCTACAGGAAGTTCTACTTTGAAGTGATGAATCTCAGAACAAAGCTCAGATTTGGGAGTCTTGCAGGGAATTTCGAAACACTTGAAAACATTCCTGATTAAGTTGTCTCAAATATGAGTACGTACACAAACATTTGAGAAGATTCTCAGAGTTCTAAGTCAGATTTCTTCTTCACACTGATTCAGGTCAACTTCAGTTTACTTTTAAGCACTGAAAATGTTGCAGAATCCTAAGTGTTGAAGTCTAATTGTGGTGATGACCTCTGAAACTAGCTTTAGTGGAAAAGCTCTTTCGGGAAATTGAAGAGATGATACAAGTTCTTCTAATTTTCCTCTTCTCCAGTGCAGCTTATTGTTCTGCTAACAGGCAGGGTATGCAACAAAATGACCACACAGTAGCTGTATAACATGCACAGTTTATTAAACAAGCACACTAATGTGGATCAGATACATATCTCTCATATATAGTAAGTAAGTACAATAAAGCAAATCAGATATATGTAAGTAAAGTACAGAGGAAAATTAGCAATGCATCAACTCATTACTGGATAGACAGAATAGTGATTAAGAGGAAATACATCACCAAATACTACTGAATCATCATCCAGGCCCACACTTCCAGCTGGGAAGCTCCATTGTAGCTGATGCCAGGAGCCTTAGGTAACTGGGGAAGTTCCTACAAACATAGGAGAGGCTTCGGGTTCAGCTACTAGAGGGTCCTGCTTTTTTTACCCTTTGAAAAACAACTGGTGTTATGC
This sequence comes from Pezoporus wallicus, assembly GCF_028554395.1. NCBI lineage: Eukaryota > Metazoa > Chordata > Aves > Psittaciformes > Psittacidae > Pezoporus > Pezoporus wallicus. Next base: position 35,176 of record NW_026639818.1, on the reverse strand, counting down.
CAGATCTCTGTTTATTCGTGGGGCCATGCAACTTCTCATCATCTCCCTGTTGTCCATGCTAAGAGCTTTGGCCAGGTGCTCTGGTGCAGTAGAGTGAGAAGGTCATAGAACAGCTGCACACCTGTGTTTTCCTGTCTCTTTCCAACAAACAAGTATACTCCGCCTAATATACTTTGACAACAACATACTTTATGTCTCTCAGTCATGAGAGGGAATCAACTGTCAGCCAGGTTCATGTCCATTTCACTTATATATGTATTATTCCAGAGGTGGAACTTGGCTTTGAGGATTAGTTCTAACCCAGTGGCTTATGGCAGTTTGATAGATTCTGGTACTGCTAATATTTCTGAAACATTGTGAGTGCTTTTTAAATAGACAGTCTTTTAAAAGGCTGAAATGAATATGGTGGTGTTGCTGAGAGCTTCTCTCTCATTCCTCCTCTTCAGTCTGCACTTCATATAGATGTTAACAGCGGAGGTCAGGTCAGAGTTTCTGCAATAGCAGATAATCAGCTGCAGAAAGACTCAAGCCTGAAGATTTATGTGTCTTACTATTTATTTGTGTATTGCTATGATTTTACAGCTTTTTAAATGGAACTAAAGCCTTATGGTCTTCCCCCCTCCACCCCTCCAGGTTTCTCTAAGTAAAAGATAATTGAAATAATACTCTTGAAAAATTAATCTGTAGGTCATATATTGTGAGCTAAGGTTTTGTTACTTTTTATAGTAGGGACATAGCTACTTTCTAGAAGTAAAGAATGCTGCTTTCAAAATGGAAAATACAAGTCCTTAAAACTGAGATCAGCTTGTCATTGGTCAGAGACCTGTTTTTCTGTAACCTAATGCTCGCTATCAATAATACACTTCAAAATCAAACCAAGTTAACATTACTGTTGGGTATTTCAAGCTGCTCCAGCTTGATGCTGGGATCTTATCTGGATGGTTTTTAATATAGAACTGTCCTTCTGAGTTTGTGCTAAAATTCAGAGTGAGGAATAGCTCTCTGCTTTGAAACTACTCTAGAGTATAACGAGACAGAAAAATCTGTCTTTTTTTTTTTTTTTAGGATGGGCATAAGGACTGGATATTTTCAATTGCATGGATCAGTGATACTATGGCCGTTTCTGGTAAAGTCAGTTTTTTCCTTCTTTTTCTCCCTCCATGATTTTACACGGATGCACAGCACTTGATAGGTCTTAGGGACACACCTTTGTTAGAGCATTTGAAACCACTTGGAACTACCATGGCTATTTAAACCTTACTTGGTCTTAGTATGGTGCTTCACTTCGTTCCATTTGTAAGTCCTGGCCTAGATTTGATTTTTCTAGTATCAGATGGAATATTCCTGTCTTTCCTTTCATGGCAAAACCTACTGCATCTCTAAACTCAATGAGTTACAGGGAAGGATCCTACACAAGAAAGAGAGAAGGGATGTTGGTTATGAGTTAATAATTTTGGAACATAGCAGACCAGTGTTAGTTTCCTGAAATCCTATGAAAGGCTAATTAACAAAAACTCAAATTTGTTTTGTCAAGCTATCAGTACAGCTGTATATTTGTGTGTGTGCATGTGTTCGTGTATGCATGTATACAACGGCAGTTAATACAGCAGAAATAGTAGAAAAGGTCAGTTATTTACTTTTTAGTAACTAGTTTGATAATTAATGCAACTTCAATTAACAACAAAGTATTACTTAGGTAAAGGCAGCAATGCTAATATACTATTGCATTAATTTAGTAGTTTACTGTCTTCCTGTGCTGACAGGGTGTAGTATCCTGCACAAGGAGGTGTCAAACTGCAGGTTACACAAAATCATAACAGCCTTACATAAAAAGCAAATACTTCAATTGTTAGTTCAGTAAGATTCTTCCCCACCCACCCAAGAAAAAACAAAAAACATTTAATCCTGAAATTTGATTTTGAATTTAAATTGCTCCTTGAAAGTCTCCAACTCAAATAGCTGCATCAGAAATACACTGTCAGCCTAGTAAGCTTGAAGAGAACATCAGAGACTGTTGCAGACACCCAAGGGAAACATAAGGATCTGATGGAGTAGAAGCACAGGATGTGAGATTGAACTGTGTTGCTCTTGGTGTTCTATACATGCTCAAGGGTGGAGGTGTGAGTAGAAAACTGCTGTGTTCTCTGTTGTAGGATGCTTACAGCAGGATGTAGGCTCTTGACTCCAGACCTGAGACGCCAGGGAAAACTTGTTGAAAGCGATTAGGGTGTCTGATTGCTAAACTGAGCTCTTCAGAACTTTGATCATCTTAATCAGGAGGAAAGAAACAGCTGATTTCTGACATTGTTTTAATCTTACAGATTTCAACTACATCTCTGTCTGAAAGCGTGGAACACAAATATGTGAACTCCAAACACTGAAGATACAGCAAATACCATTATATGAATTAAGACACTAAATGCAGTTTTTTTTGTGACTTTCTTGGGGCAGTTTAAATACTACAGGAAGACAAAAGAGTATTTGGTCCAATGGTCAGCTGCACAGATCATGCTGCCTGAGGTTGAGAGTTTTGCCGGTATACTTTCTCACTGCCCTCAAAATTGCTGAGCATGTACGAACAGGACATGGGGCTTGATTGTTCCTCTTGCTTGTATTAACCTCAACAAGAATGAGGCAGGGCTGTGTTTACAGAACCTTCAGCAGTGCATTTCAGTAGTCCAAAACCATATAGTGAAACTCTTGACTAAGCAGCCATATTAGAGGGAGAATGCATCAGTCCACTCAGTTGTACTGGCTGGCCACAGATTTCCATATCGAAAGCTCCAGATGGAATGAATAATTCCCTGGATGGCAAAAGCATAGGATAACATGATATTCTCATTAACTTCAGAGCTAACTAGTTGAACTACATACAATTACTTTTTCCTCTGCTAGGCCTATTAAGGGGACAGCTTCCTCATAAAGTATGTGAAAATGTTTAGAAATTCTACTGCTGAGTATTCAGCCTCCATAACAAACAAGATTAAGTGCCATTAAACCATCAGCATGTGAATTGAGTGGCAGGATGTTGTGTCATGTGCTGTCTGCTGCTATGGAACTGCAATTAGGAAGCTCCTTTTTTATTTGCCTGTAGTAGGTGACAGTGGCAAATGACCTCCAGCTGCATGGGGGCAAAGCCATCTCTGTTGTGCTTGGCCACCTGAATTGCAACAAGATGTTTTGCTTAACTGTTTCTGCATCTTATTCCCTCTGCTATGCTAAAGCCTATAAATTTAATAGTCTAATCACGTAGTCATAGAATGGTTTGGGTTGGAAAGGACCTTCAGATCATCTAGTTCCAACCCCTTGCCATGGGTAGGGATGCCATATTACCCAAGGCTCCCTCCAGCCTGGCCTTGAACACTGCCAGGGATGGAGCATTCACCACTTCTTTGGGCAACCCATTCCAGTGCCTCACCACCCTCACAGTAAAGAACTTCTTCTTTATATCTAACCTGAACTTCCCCTGTTTCACTTTAAACCCATTACCCCTTGCTGCAGTCCCTGATGAAGAGTCCTTCCTGAGCATCCTTGTAGGACCCTCTCAGGCACTGGAAGGCTGCTCTGAGGTCTCCATGCAGCTTCTCTTCTCCAGGCCAAACAGCTCCAACTTTCTCAACCTGTCTCTGTATATGAGGTCCTCCAGCCCGCTGATCATCCTTGTGACCTCTGGACTTGTTCCAACAGTTCCATGTCCTTTTTGTGTTGAGGACACCAGAGCTGCACACAGTGCTCTTAAGTGGGGTCTCGTGAGAGCAGAGTAGAGGGGCAGGATCACCTGCTTTGACCTGCTGGTCACACTCCTTTTGATGCAGCCCAGGATATGGTTGGTTTCTGGGCTGCAAGCACACACTGAAGCCGGCTCATCGCCGGCCCCCAGCACCCCCACGTCCTTCACTTGGCTGAGTGGAGGACTTGGCAGGCCTCCACAGGGCTGCTCTGAATTTCTTCTCTGTCCAGCCTGTAGCTGTGCCTCTGATTGCTCCAACCCAGGTGTAGGACCTTGCACTTGGCATGGTTAAACTTCATAAGGTTGGCATCAGCCCACCTCACAAGCATGTCAAGGTCCCTCTGGATGGCATTCTTTCCCTCCAGGGTATCAACAACCACACAGCTTGGTGTCATCGGCAAACTTGCTGAGGGTGCACTCAATCCCACTCTCCATATCCATATCCACACATTGTACGTATCCATAAGCACACTGGTAGAAATCGAATGAACTGAAACTGACAAAAACACAACCGAGTTTTCTTGACGGTTTTTCACATTGGTAAAACAGACTGTCAGTTTCTGCCTTGGTAAGTCAGGCAAAATGTTTGGGCTCTTCAGTTGCCACAGAGTTTATGCTATGTGTGAATCTGTAGTGGTGATCATTCTACAGGATTGTGTTTTTTGATGCATCACAATCAGTTTGAAAACAGATGAGGTCATCTTGCTGATTGGAGGCCATGTAGACAAACCATCTGACAGTGAGTTCACAATGTTAGGATCTTTACAGCTCAGTAAAATCACATTTCTGTTAATAGTAAGTAATACATAGGTATCAACAGTGTGTTCAGTTAGATTAAGTTAGCAGTATCCTTTCTTTCAGACCCTATTGTTTATTCCTTTTTTTAAAACGGGGGTTATATGTGCGAAATATAAGGTGGACTATTTATTTATGGACCATTTATTTATGGATTCAGGTTCCCGTGATGGTTCGATGGGTCTTTGGGAAGTCACAGAGGATGTGTTATCCAAGAGTGATGCCAGACATCATCTCTCACAAGTTCCTGTGTATGCCCACATAACACACAGGGCTCTGAAGGATATCCCAAAGGAGAACACCAATCCAGACAACTGCAAAGTCCGAGCATTGGCTTTCAACAGTAAGAACAAGGTAAGATAAGCAAGTCAGTTGAGAAATCCTAAAACTGCCTGTATTTATTAGAAAAAGAAAAAAGTTACTAAAAAAAAATATCGGAGAAGCAACCTAATACCTTTTCCCCTGATCCTTTCGCATCTTTATCATGTCACCTTCATCTGCTATGTCTGTTCTGCCCCAGGTGAGTGGGGAAGTTCAGTAGGGGGAAAGAGAAATCATATTTTTTTCAGAAGGAACAATTTTCCTGTGGATATGATTTTGTTGCATCCTAAAAGGGAGAGACAGGGAGTGTTTAGAAGAAGCAGATAAAGCACCAAAACACCTCTTGCAGCTTGAATCCTGCTCTTGAGTGTTGTTACTGCTTTCCTTCCCCTTTTGTGAAGACCAGCTGACATTCAGACAGTTCCTGTTTTGGTGCCTGAATCCTTCCTGGTTTGCTCAGCGGGTGAGGTGGCTGACGCACAGGGCAGGTACAAGTGCCTGCTTCAGTGTTGCATTTGACAACAGTAAATATTAACCTCCCCCGTGCCGATCTCTTGTTATTACTAGTGGAGTAGCAGTTCATCCTCCACTTCTTTTCTTTCTGCCCTCAAAGAACAGCAAGTGTTTGAAGCAGAGGTGGATGTGCTGTCAGAAGTGCAGTGCTTCTGCAGGCTTTATTTTTCACTATAACTGTTAATTACTCCTGTGTAATGGAAACTTCATATAGCTTTCTCAGTAGAGTAGTACCTGGAAATAAATGTTTGCTTCAAGGTCAGAATCAGTGTAGGAGCTGCTGAAAAGAATTCTCCACTCTAGATTGTGCTGTCTAATAATTTGTTACATGATTGTCTGACAAGACATATACTTTTGAAAGTTATTTTTTGTTATTTATGTTGTTCTTTGTGGCACCTTTGTACTGTATTGCATTCTATCAAGGTAAGTATAAAGTGAAAATATATCTTGATAAGCATATACAGGTTTATGGACAAGTTCAATTGGAGTATTCAGCCTGCCTAGTGGAGAGTGTAAGTTTGTAAGAATATCTATAATTGAGAAACTAATTTTTTTTATTATTATTATAGGAGCTGGGAGCTGTGTCCCTGGATGGGTATTTTCATCTTTGGAAAGCAGAGCACACATTATCAAAGGTGCTTTTCTGTGTGTTGGTATTAAATTTAGAAAATTGCCTAGCAGTTAAGACTGTTCACTGTTCTTCAGTCTCCTTTAAATGCTTGAAGAAAGAGCAGCAGCACTGGTAAAACAGTGAAAAGCTTTATGTAAGATGAAATGTCCTAAAAATTAGAACTTGAGGAGGGAAACTCCCAGCCCTAATTATTTTGGAGGGTGGGAATTGCTCTTAACTTCCTGCCAGTTCTGGGTGATCTGAAGTGAACTTTTGCGTAGAGTATGGTGGATACCTGTTTGCAGAGTTCATAGAGAAAGTTGCACTAGCTTAAGGTGCACATCAAACCCAGACATACCTATGCAGGTGTACAAGGTAAGCCTTTTCATCTGAGAGCTGATGTCTCTGTATAGCGGCTGAAGAAATATCATCAGCTTAGATGTAAAACAGTTTGCCAAAATGTCTGTTGTTCTTTGCATACTACTTGGCTTCAGCCTTTATCATTTCAGTTTGGTTCAGGTAAGGCATCGCATCGCCTTCATTTTTTTTATCTCTGGGTCAGGTTGTTGCTTTTTTTTTAAAGTTCTGTTTTTGTGGGGAACTTATTTTTCAGCTGCATTTTGTTTTTTTTTCACTTAAACTTCCTTGAACATAGCTTACAGAATTACTCTATTAACATCTTGCTCTTTTCTCATAATGGGTTGATTTTTTATTTCTTCTCTTCCCAGTTACTTTCCACAAAGTTGCCATACTGCAGGGAGAACGTATGTTTGGCTTATGGTCAGGAGTGGTCAGTGTATGCAGTAGGATCACAGGCACATGTCTCATTTCTGGATCCCAGGCAGCCTTCTCACAATGTTAAATCCGTGTGTTCCAAAGAAGGCAATGGTAAGAAACTTGTCAAAGGGTGCTTCAGATGGTTTGCTTGCAGAAGTAGCTATTAAGACAGCAATGAGATATGCTTTTAATAAGCAGGAAGAGGTTTTCATGCAGTAGACTAAATTATTAATAGTATATGTAGGTTTTGCTTTTGACAGTATTCCTTGAGCAACCAACAAACCAAATGTGAAAGCAACTCTGAAATCGAATGATAGAAAACATCAGTGCTTTTATGATCAATTGAATTGTACACCTCCAAACATTAGAGAACTTTTAGAAGTGTTAATTTTTATTCTACTTGATTTTACTGTGTCGTATTCTGTTTTACTTCATCTCCAAAGCAAATCCAGTCTTTGTACCACTATCGATACTGTCTATTCTTGCATTTTGCTCTGGGCACGGGAGAAAAAAGCATGTTGTCTGCTCTGTGCTGTCATATGGGAGTCTGTGCTGGAGTGAATGCTTATTTTGTAATTTTAAAGCCATGACTGAGACTCTTAAAAGCTTGCAGATTTGAGTGTTGTTTTTCCCTTTCTGATGTGGATGCAGTATGTCCAGTTAAACCTTAGACTAGGGCCAAGCATAGGGCCTCGCAGGGTGCGTAGTATCATAAGCTTCTTCCCACACCCTTTATCTTCAAGCATGAGAGGGCACTGTGCTGTGATGCCCATTTTAAACTACATTAATCCCAGACTGATATATTGCAGTTCTTACGCAGCTTGGCTCTAGGTATCCGTATCTTGGTCAGGCACGTTATCAAAAGAAAATGCATGTAGCAAAGATTAGTGAAGTTTTGTTTATGTGGTTACTGGAGTTTGAATAGTGTTGTCTAGATAAGCACCAGCATCTGCTTCTTTCAGATATGGGAGAAGTATATATAATATGAGGAGAGGTGCTTCACCAGCTTGTGTTTTCACCTGGACATTTTAGCAGCAAGAGCCCTTGTCCTGACCTGCTGTTTGTGAGGGCTCTGTGAAGGTCCTGATGCTGTCACCCTTCAGAGTCATCAGGAAGAAATAGCGAGACACTGGAGAGTGGTGCCCAGTGTTGGCTGGTGGCTGAAAGCTGCTGCCTTGAGTGTGTAATCATCCCTGCTGGGGGCATGATCATGGTAGTGTTGCTGGGGCATCTCCAGTTCATGTTTGGAGGAAGCCTTTGCTCAACACTCTTTCCTGTTCTGCATAGTAGGCAGATCTTTTGGTTTTTTTTTTTGTCATAGTGGTGGAGGCACTTAAGTAATATTAACACCCAAGATACGAAGTGTTTCAACTTTGTTGATCTCACTGGGACTTGGATCAGTGCAGTACCTCTAGAAAATAGGCTCTTTATTGATTGCAGACTAAAATCTGATGCTTTGAAGCATTCCCTGAATGCACTTTCAGCTTCCGAATGCACCTGCTGAACGTGGTAAACCCACATTAACTTCAGATTGCCAGTGTTGTACTCAAAAGCAGGTCACAGAAGGGTTGTTGCTTAGTGAGACTGGAACTGGGGTTAGTTTATATACAGTGTAAGCAGTTACATTGTATGTACAGTGTACAGGTACACTACCTCTTACTGCATGAGAAGGCTTTTCTTGGCAGCTGTACAGAGAAGTGCAGGCCCTGGACTCCGGTTCTTGATCTCTGAGAGCAGCTGCTTTTACCTCCACTGGGATGCATCGCAATGTCACGTGCCCTTGACTTTATATCCTAAAGGCAGCAATGTTAATGCAGGGGGCAGAGCTTGTGTGACACAGGCTGTGTGTCTGCTCCTTATTTAGGACACATTACTGTGTCTTCATTTCCTTCAAGGATGTGTAGAGCCTCCCTGCCTCTCAGGAGTAGCAAGACTCAGTTTGCTGACCCAGATAGTCCCAGTCCACAGGTGGTAGAATGCTGACTGTATTGGAGAGCATACCATGATCAGTGCTAGGCACAGGTTGTGCTTTTAGTTTGATGGAAATGATTATTCTGAGGTACTTCAGCCCTTCAGGAGCCAGTTGGAAGTGCTGCACTTGAATGCCTGTTGTAAACATCCTCTTAGTAGCAGGTACATGATGGATTCCTTCAGTTAATTCTTTTGATTATAGAAAGAGCCACACTTGTTCTGCATTTTATAGCCTTTTTTTTATTATTAATAAACTGCATTGAAAAGTATACGCCACCTGCCTTCCTACGCCATCATCTGTTTCTGTTAAATGAGTGTTCTGCTGGGTTGCTTGTCAAGAGCACTTCTGAAGCAAAAATAAGAAAAGCTCCCCTCTTGTGCCTTCCTCTGCTTATCCAAGTGACTGCTCTTGCTGACTGCAGAGGGCTTAAAGTTTTCTGCGTGTATTTGCCAGAGCCAGGCCCTTGCAATGGGAGTGAGGGGAGTTGTCTCAACTTCCTCAGGTCCATTTGTAGTTTTCTGAATTAAAGTGTAGATCCTCATGAGAATCTGGTAAATCTGGTTCAGCAGGTGTGAGACTGCTCAGTGGTTTCCCACGTATTTAGCTTGCAGCCAAAACTTCACCTCACATCTGGAGCTTGACAATGTGGTCATTCCCGTTCTAAGTGTGTGTCACAGATGCTGCTGGCTGTGGATGTGACATCAGGTTATGGAGGCGGAAGAATGAGGGTGTGCTTCTATTTAGGACTCTGTACGGAGGGAAAGGGGAAACTCCCTGGCTGCCTCTACACCTCTTGGGTGTCTGCTGTCATGTGTACTGCTGGGTATATTCCAGTATGTTCTAAGTTTTGTGCTGTTCAGTCCCACTTGGTGACAGCAGCTGGCACATGGATGTAGGTGGCATAACTCATTCTTTTTCCCTCCTGTTTGAATGCTTGTTTAGGCTGTAGTTCAGTGGTACTTTAAAGAAGGCTTAAAAAGCCCCAGGGTTTATAACCTGGCAACACCTTGTGCAGTAAGAAAAAACATAGATGTGGTGGGGTTTAATCTGTGTAAAAGAGTTGTTTGAGATAAAGTGCTTACACAGAACAAGCCTTTTACACAATTAATAGAGGTAAGATGACAGGAAATCTTGCAAATTGCAAATCTGTACACACAGTGTATCCCCAGACTGTTTCCAAGGGATCCTTGTTTAGCTGAGACACCAGATTTAGATATTATGAAAACAAAATCTACTCTTTTTCTCCATCTAATGGCATAACTCAGATGTGGCAGAAAGTATCGTCTGTATTAGGAATTTGCTGTAGCTTCCCAAGGACTGGCGGAACCTGGTGTTGCTTAGATTGCAGGATTCCTAGTCGTTTCATTTCTGGGTGAAGTACTAAAAGTGCCAGCCACAAAGAATAGTGTATCCTTGTGTCTGAATATTTGGGTAGAGATAGCTTCAAAATTATTTAAAAGCCTGATGTACCTTAGAGGCAAAGTGACTAGTGATTATTAGGGTTGCACTTGCTTATAGCTAGCCTGCTGATTAGCAAAATGCACTTGGCAGCAACTGGGACAGTAATTTTTTTCTCCCATGGTTGCTTGACATAGCCTGACAGCTAGGTAGATACAGTGTGAGCTCATGGAGAAAACCAGTGTGACGTTCTTTCCTCTGCTGCCACATACTTGCTCATGGTGTGCTCACAAGCTCATGGCATATAGAACAAAGCTACTCTTAATTCTAAATGGCTTATGATCTTTGCTTGTCTGGCAGAGCTGTGGCCTGCTGTGAAATGGAGCTTCTTAATTGTACGCTATCAGTGTAACTGATGGCCTCAGAGGAGAAGGGAAGTAGTACAGGCAATTGAAACTGCTGTTTCAGTGGCATCAGTGGGCTTAGTCTGCACTGCTCCATAGCAGTGGGGAAACTTGTGTGTTATAGAGCATACTGCTAGGTAGTTCCTCTTAAAGAAAATATTAGACATCAAGCAGCAGCACTGCAGAGCCAAAGCACCCATCTTCCTTACTGCATTGTATGTCCCTTCTCTATTTGACAGGTATTCGATCGGTGAGCTTCTACGAGCACATCATCACAGTGGGAACAGGGCAAGGTTCCCTGTTGTTCTATGATATCAGAGCCCAGAGGTTCCTGGATGAAAAGCCTGCACATGGCTGCTATGGGCAGAAGCAGAAATTAGGAGGAGGTGAAATTCTGAAGTTGACTACTGGGAAAGGCTGGCTGGTGAGTAGATTGAGGATGTAGGATGCTCTTTAGACAGGAGTGAGAGTTCATGCCTTAGTGCTCAAAAGCTGGTTCTTTTTGTAGTAATGGGAGCTATCATATGAAATGCATCCCAGCTACAGTGATCATGTACCTGATAACTGTAATCATGAAAAGCAAGAAGTGCTGCAGAATCACTTTGTAAAAAAGCCTTCTGAAAGTATTGAAGGTTGGTTGCTTGCGTGTAAGGCATACTGACTACTGTTCTTACGCAGTGATTTATAAATCAACTATTTTATATCAAGGTACTTCTGAATGCAATATTTCAGTTTTCACAACCTCAAACACAAAATACACTGTCTTCCTTTAAAACTGTGCTAATGTGGTACTTCGAAATGTTTAATTTGTGTGCAGTTTTAAAACTGGCTTCCTGAGGTAATGCCATGTCAGGCACTTGAGTTCAATTTCCTGTATGTTATCATAAAGCAGTTAATGGTTTTGTTTAACTTCTCTCCATTATCTTTTGTATCATTGTGATGTCACTTTAAAAACTAATGAAACATGGTATCTTTCCTGCCTTTCACCTTCCTAGCTCCTATGTCGGGCCCAAACATCCTTAGAAAAAGTTTCAGGACAACGCTGGTATCTTCATATTGATTTGTCTGAAACTTCAGGGAGTATTAACAGCAAAGATCCCTTTTTAGGCTCTGGGAGCCACCTTCTGCTTTTTGTGAAACAAGTTTTCGGGTTTTTTTGGTGATTTTTTTTGTTGGTTTTTTTTTTTTTTAAATAACACTCTGAACTTTCCTTTAACAGAATCATGATGAAACCTGGAGGAATTATTTTTCTGGCATAAATTTCTTCCCAAATGCTGTTTACACCCACTGCTACGACTCGTCTGGAACAAAACTCTTTGTGGCAGGAGGCCCCCTTCCATCAGGACTTCATGGGAATTATGCTGGTCTCTGGAGCTAATGATAACTCTTTATAAATGCTGATCTTTACACAGATTTCCTCTTTTCCCTTTTTTAACAACAAAAATGTGTGATGCCATTGATTTCTGATTTAAATGCAAGTTCATTTTTTGGCAGAGTTTTCTGTTGGTCTCCAACAGTTTTGTACATGTTTTTGAACCAGTTTTTTCTTTTAACCTCCTTGATCCTTTATATGAAGAGTTTTTGAAAACCCTTTTTCTTGTATTTACTCCAAATAACTCTTCCCCCACATTTAGGCTATCTTGCCCATGTGCCCTCTCCCCTACTTTGCTGTGAGGTAGGATTCCTTTCTTATAGAGTGGTTGCTCTTGGGCTTTCTGTGAAAGTCTAAGGGCTGCATGTGTGCAGGTACTTTGCATCAGTTACATTACCTGGAGTGAGGACTACTTGTAATAAAAAAAAATATTAAAAATATTTATAAGAGATAAGCTGCTATATCTGCAGAGCCTGGCCCTGGACTGGGTTGATCTTATTTTTTAGAAGTACAAGTCTAATGACGCTGTTTATACATAGAGGAATATGATAAATTTAAGCTGAACTCAATTGGAGCCCAGGGACTAATTCCACAGGGTTACTGCCCGTCAAGCCCAAACTGCAAAAATGAAGAAGTTGCAAAACATGCATTTGTATTTGAGTTGTAGTTCCAGGAGTGCCAGGAGCAAAAATTGATCTTCTGTTCCTTCTCTGCCTCTCCCAGGTATCAGCTTGTGCATCTTGGGTTTGTGTAGTCTGTTCTGCAGGGTGATGTTACATTGAAGGCCTACAGAGGTGCTAAGAGGAAGTTAGGGCTAGGGAGTGTTCTTGTCATTCAAAATTAACTAAATCTATCCATTTTCTGGATGAGCCAAGGTTCCTGAGTATGCTGCTGCAGTAGCTCACAGGTTTTTCATAAATTGGTTAAAAAACAGGATTATTTTTATTTTGTCCCAAGCTGTGGAAACTTTTCCCATTTTAGCTGTTCTGGATGGCCATCTCGTCTGATAAGCCAGTGGAATATTATGAGGTTTTTTTATAAAGTTAGAACACCTCTTGGACTTCACTAACACAAGCTAGAAGTTCTCCACGGAGCAAGGTAACTCACACTGCACTAGCATCTGCTGTGATCCTATTAGCTATAGGAGAAGCTCAGTCTTTCCCCAAATCCCCAGCTGCCTTCTGCGTTCAGACTCTGGAGCTTAGTGTAGGACCAGGTGGAGAAAATAGTTCTGATGTCCTTCAGGTCCAGATGTGAAGCATGTGCGTTACAGAGTGATGGTCTCACCTAATACTCAGCTAAAATGCAGGACAAGGGTGTTCCTTCTAGTTTGTTTTTCCACCAAACTCTCAGTGTGTTACTGAGTCTCTGTTCTCTGCTGGGATGAAGGCCTTTCCACTGCCCCTGTCACCAGCAGAGCAGAACGTGCCTGTGCTGCCCTGCTTTTGTGCCAAATGGGCAGTTGGTTGAAGCTGAGAGAACAGACAAGGCTGGGACAATGCTCTGTTCCCCTGTCTTTGCAGGACATCACAGCCACCACTGCAGAGCCGCTCTAGTCCCTTGTGCAGTTCCTGCCACACTGCCTGGAGTTAGCCTGCATGTGTAACTTCCCATCCCTCTTGTCTTTGTACTCAGTATCATCAGTAACCCAAGCAGTGAGCCTCAGGCTTCATTTCCAGTTGCTAGTGGAGACTTGTGTGAAAATCCTGCAAGGAATGCAATGCACTCCCATCTGGGTGGAAATCCTGGCAAGAAAAGAGCTCTCCATGATGTGCATCTGCCCCAGAAGTATCATTTACTTCATACTGACACGAGTGCTTCACGAACGGATCTCCCTGCTGTGTTTCATAATTCTACTTACCTTGTGGGTTGTCTGCTTAAACAATCAGTTTGTGGTGCTCTGTGTGTGTGGCTCTTCAGGTTTTTCTCTGAAAAGGGGCAAATTATATACCACAGGGTAACTTAAGGACCTCTCAAATTTGATAGTTTTTTAAAGATGTTGACATGCTATGTTGTTCTGTGATGGCGATATACTGCTTTGGTTATTTTAAGAGGTTTTGATAAGTGGAAGTATACAGGGAAAACTAAATCTTGGTGATGTATGGCAGGATGTGTATTTCTAGGATTACTCCTCCAGCTACTGTGTAAAATCAATACGTCGCAGGGAACATGGTCTGCTTTTTGTTTGATGGAGAGCTTGGTTTTGGGTGCTGCTTTTTATAATGGGAACTACACACTTGAATCTGCTTGTGTCTTCCAGTTCTTCTGAGACAACAGTTACTAGCTGGGTGCTTAGTGTCACTAGTACTGTTTCTGCACTGATCTGGAAGTCCTAGCCCTGATGTCAGTCTATTAATTGAAGCATATTTCACGTCTGGGTGAGAGGGCAAAAAGGGCATTTCTATGGACTGAGGCTTCCAGCCTCCAAATACATAGACTAATCTTCCTGCAGAGACAATAGAGTCTCTAGTTAGGGAAGAGGCACTCTTGGGAAGTGTCCCTCTGTGCTGACTCTTATCTCCCCTAGTACCCCAGTGTGTGGTCCTAAAGCCTGGTAGTGTGAGTGCCCTTTTTTTGTTTTTGGTTTTGGGTGTTGGTTTGTTTTTTGGGTTTTTTGGGGGAAACATTGGCCAAGTCTCCGAAGAATCTGGACAATGATGTAGAATTTCTCAAGTCTGACATGCTCTGTGTTTTGCTTTCAGGGTGCTTTCTTGCAAAAGTAATTTCTCATGGGGAGGGAGCAATCCCTGCTGCTGTATGAAAATCCCCTCCCCCCCAAAAACTGGAAACAAACTAGACAGTGCTGCAAAGATCCAAACAAATTGGGCCAGGGACTCTTAATTTCTAGCCAGTTTCAGTGGGTTTCAATGCTTGTAGCAATACAGTTGTTAAGTTTCAGAATATTTTGTGGCTGGTTATATATCACTCTTAGTCCAGTCAGTGTTAGAAACCAAGGCAGAGAAAGGCAACAATATGCCAACACTGGCCAAAGATAAGGAGGAAAAGCCAGGTTTTCTTCCTTGGTGTGACTGGTTGTTTTTTGTTGCACTGTTGGGTTAGGTATCAGACTTGAAATCCAGTATCATAGTGAGGAACTATGCAGGGGTTTCCTATCAAAGTGAAGGAGAACAGCAGGGACTCTCTGGGCTCCCATTGAAGTGAGCGGTGCACCTCACTGTTCAGATGGAAGATACAGCCCTGCAGTGGATGGAGTTCAGTCTGATGACTGTGCTTCAGTAGCTTCTTAAAACAGCTCACCGTGCTCTCCTCAGACCCAGTGGCATTTTCAGACTGTCTTACCTTTTCAAATGTTGCTTCGTGATTTCTTTTTTGCTCTTTCATGCCTTCCTGAATGGTCTGTTTGGGGTCAGCTCCGCCGCCCCAAATAATCCCAGTCTTCAGTGTAGCAATATTGTGCTCACAGAGGTGACCTCAGTCAAGCAGAAATGGGCTTGCTGGCATTTTACTAAGCCATGCCCAAGAGCTTCAGTTTGTTTTAAACTTGGTGTAAGGCTAGCTCAGATAGTAGAACTGGGCAGTTCTCTTGTACATGTTTGACTGATGGGATTAGACACTAATGGTCTGTTCCTGGGGTTTATCTCTGGTTTATCTCATGTTAGGCACTTGGAGAAAAGAACTTTTAATCATACCAGACCTTCAAACTTTTCTTCCTGCTGTTCACTTCTCAGTCATGTTGGATCTTTTGTGCTGCTGGTGAGTGTAGGAAGCAGTTAATTTTACAGCTCAGCTCTTTTCAGTAGCTACCATGTTAATTTGGGTATTTGGGGGTATTACATACCCAGTATTCATAATCACAGGTAGCTAAACTAGTGAGTGAATTATGGGTTGGGTAATACCCAGCTTGTAAGTACTAAGTAGCAACCCCACAGTACTACTGGGTGTTACATGATGGACATTCGCAAGGAAGCAGAAGCTACTTTCAGTTGTTGGCTTGAGCATAGCACTGAGGGTGGTACTCACCCTTTTCACCAGACACCTTATTCCTGATAATTCCTCTAGTTTTCTCCCTTGCACAGTCAAATCATTCAGGGAGAATTGATAGTGGTCTTTTCAGGTGGTTTTGGGGATTACAGTAAAGAATTGAGCCCATTTGTTTGATTCTGTTGTCAGTGCTGCTAGTGTTAGTCCAAGATGAGTAAATTACCAAAGAATAGTTAATAGGTGTTTGTAGTCTCAGTTGTTCATTTTCCATGTAGCTCCATTTTTAAGATTCATCACAAGAGTGACCAGTGATCTTACTGTGCTTAGTCTGTCCACAAAGATTACATTCATGTTGTGAGTGACTCTCGTGATTCCCTTCCCTCTTGTGACCCCCACCCTGGGGAGGGCGGGGTGGGGGGGACACTGTTGAATTTCATTGTGGGGATATATTTGCTGCCTACATTTCAAATCTTTGGCAGATTTTTATGTCTTTAAGATACTGAACCAGATATTAATACGGATTTTCTCCCTTTACCTGAGCACTTGCTTTGTATATAGTTTGCATTGGCAGAGTTAACAGACTAAAGTTATGATCCATCTATGTTGAGTGGTGGTTTCTGTCTTAATTTCTGCCCCTCGACTGAAGGGCACTTACTGAGCTTGTGAACTGATGTCCCTTGCCTGATGCAGATGTGAAATAAAGCAGGCTTGCCTAGACCCTTCGTGGAGGTCACCTCTTTTGTTTGCTTGCAAGAAGCAGTAACAAATGGGCTGCTGATTGTTGCAGCCAGGTGGGAGCTCTGAGGTCTGTTGGTGGTGGTCTCATGCCTTTATTTTCAATACCACTTTTCCAAGGTGTCCAAGTCTCTTAATTAGCTTCTGTCACTATTGCTGCTGTGGCTGAATTGCTGAAGTAGGGTACAGCTCATTCTGAAGAGCACTGTTGCGGAGCTGTGTGTGATGCAGGCAGAGCTAATGCTCTGGCCAGCCCATGCTGACCCCTGGACTCCACTCCTAGCCAGGAACACAGTTCTTTAGCTTAGAGCCAAGTGGAAATCCCCCTTTGTGCTGCTGGCCACCCACTGCTGGATCCCCTGGTGTGACCTCGACTTAAAATGAGTTTCTGAGTGTTGCAATGCTTTCAGTAACTTATTTGGAAGTCTCTGAAGCGCAGACACCAGGGATTTGTGTGTTGCAGGAAAAGCAGGGAGGAAAGGAGAATACAGCTACATCTTGCCCTAAGTATCTCCTGCATATTCTCTGCTGCTCTCCGTTGCCTCTGCAAGCAGGCACTTGTGTGGAGTGGTGAGGATGGGCAAAGGGCACAAGAGAAATGGGGAAAGCCCAACAATGTTTGGTATTGCTCTCAGGATTCCTGAGAGTTTAAAAACAGAGGGGATACTTGTTTGTTGCTCAGGAGGTACTTGTGAAAGGGCTTAATCAGAACCATTTTCAGAGAGGTCAAGCCTATACCCATCTCGTTTTTGTTTCTACGCGTTAATTTTCAAGAATTTAGATTATGAAGTGTTTTTTTGCCTGTGAAGGTGGGTTTCCTTATGAAAACCATGTGGTACTTGGCTAATTAAAAAAATGCTCTTACAGAAACGGATCTTGCCAACTAAAAATGGAGCACTGTTTTCTAACAGCCTTTCCTCTACGATCCTGCAGGGAGCGATATGGTCTAAGAAGATGCACACGGATCTAAAGCAGGGTGCCAGGGTTGGCAGAGTTAGGAAGATGTGGCCTGCCTCACCCTTTCTGTACCCAGAAAAATACCAAGTAAAACACTTGATTGTATACCAATTCTGGTCACAGGCTTGAAACTGAGAGGGTGTGTAAACCCCTTCGCACCGTAGTGCAATATCTGTAGTCCTAGATGTTGATTCTTTGAATTTGGGATAAAAATCTAAGAGTCAATATGTTGTTTTCTTAGGAACTGCTTTTCTAGATTCCCTTATTAAAAGGGAAAAATCAGGTGCTGAATCTTAAAATCTCATTAAACTTGTACTTTTTATTTGCCCATTCACTTGGTCTCCTTTCCTTTTCAAGGCCTCCCACAGTCTCAGGGTATATAAATCACTATGGCTCATCCAAATAATACTGAAATGGACCAACCAGAAGTTAATGTGCCTTCCTCTTCTGGTACCTTGATCTTTGTAAAGTTATCTCAGACTTGTCAATGTCTTAGGGCTGGGTACATGCATTGTCTTTTTCTAAGATGTATGTGTTGAAATTGCAACAGGTTTGTACTGTTGCTTGTGAGTTGTTCCGTTTGTTTTGAGGATGTGGTGTAGACACAAATCAATGCACTGGTTTGTCCTGGGATCAGCCTTACCTGTGACATCTGTCAGTGCTTACTTGTATGTTAATGTGTACACAAATGCTGGATCTTCCCCATTGTCTATGATGTACTTGTATACGGTGCACAAACTACACCACGTGTTTTAAAACATGCAGTGATCACTTGTTGCCTGAGAGCAGAATGTGCTACAGTGAACAGTTTTTAATGTTTTTTTTCCAGATTTATTTAATAAGATCCAAAGCTTTTGGGGAAAAGCAAAAATGATCAGGACTCGCTGGTGCTTGCTGACTTTTGCTCTGGATCCAGGTTTCTGACGTTTGTTAGCAGCTCTTGCAATTCCACCCATTTAAGAGCCCTTCTCAGCTTGCTGTTTCTGTTGTGAGCTGTGTCAAAAACTGGATCCTGAACTATCACAGAACCTGTCAAGTAGTAGCAGCGCTCTTCAAATGTTACACTGCACAACTGTAAGGTAAACCTGTTCAAAGCTATTGATGCAGATTGCAAATGGAACAGCAGGAAATTGCAGGTCCTATGAGAAACCAGCCTGTCTGCACATGGGGCATTGTATTCAGTTACCTTGTAAATTGCCTCACCTCTCTGAAAAGGTATTCCCTCCCCCCCCCCCCCCCCCCCCCCAGTACAAAGACATTACAAGTTTTGCTTTGTTTTCTGAATTGCAAATGGGTACCTTAAACTCAAACTGACATTTGGAATTTGGGTTGAATTTCTGTCTCTTACACAGACAGGAGAGAATACATGTCCCTTCCCAGCTGTAACATTAATTTGATCATAAGAGTGTGGAAACAGGAATGCTTCTCACTCACTGTGGCCTTCAATGGCCATGCATATCCATAATTAAATGAAGCACAATACTGCACTCTGTTGATCCATGAGGCTGTCTTTGCATTGAATCAGCATCATTAGTCAATACCTGGTCAAGGAGCTCTAATGTATGTGTATTTCCTGTGCTGACTGTTCTCTCTGTACCCTGGTGCAGACTTAATCTGGAGTTCTCTCTTTTTGCTAGCTTCAGAATTTCTTTAAACTCAGTAAGGTTCTGTTTTTATCGCAGTTGCTTTTCAGAGTAGAACAGACGAGTTTAACTTTCTGATCGTCAGCATCTTCCTCTTTTCCTATTTCTTCCTAGTCACCTTTAACAGTCAGTTCAAAGCTGCTTGCCTAGTCTGAAAAATACTAAGTCGTAATAAAAGAAAACCTGTACCCTCTATAGAAAGATCACTGTGCTGTTACCATAAACTTGAGTGGCTGGTTTGGAAGTGGATACTCCACTCCTGTGCAGTCTACAGAAGCTGAAACTCTCTCACATCCCTACTATGCGGTGAATGTCAGCAGATCAGGAAGTGGATGTGCCTTGTGTCTGCTCCCAGTGTGTTTAGTTGGTCAGTGGCAGTTTAGTCAACCAGAGAACTGGCATCTTTGGCTGCTACTCCATGTAATAACTAAAGATTTCACTGAGAGCAAAGCCAGAAGGCTGCATCACTGACTTTCTGCTGACTTGATCCCATTTAAAGGCTTTTATCTACAGATTTGTCTTTTGCATAGTTGATGGATTACAAAACCCCCCTGTGCTATAGTAGGGCTCTGAGCTAAACTCTAACCCTGTGCTCAAAAGGCAAAAGGTATTATAATGAGCTTTGGCCAAAGGCTTGCTACACTCACAGGTGAACTGGTAATGGAGTGTTTGAGCAGTGGAAGCTGTGAGGTTTTGCTCCATCATGCCTTGTGCTTGTGCAGCTGCAGGTTAGTTGTTCTCAGAGCTTGTGAAACTGCTGGTCATCCCTCTTCAGATGAGATGCGAAGATGGCATGGGGAAGAACCAGTTTCCTCAGAGGTCACTCACTCTTCCCCCTCATCACTCCAGTTAACTTGTCTGTTACCATGACTGCTTACAACAGGTACAACTGCCACCAGCAACCTTCTCATGCTTCCTGCCAGGATGATGGAGTGAAAAGGCCTTGTCTGCAGCTCCCTCCACCTGGTTGGTTGATGACAGTGCAAGGGTGTAACAAGCCAGCTTCAGCTGGCTGCTCAGGGCTCCTCTCACAGCTCATGGGTGATGTGGGACCATTACAGAAAGCTCTGGATAAGTACCTTATAACAAGCTGTCACTCTTGTTCAAAATGCTGTGTCTCCAGTCTCACCCTCTCATCCTTTCCTCTCTCCCATCTTGCCGCTCCTGTCCCTCGGGACTGGAGCAAGTTCTCTGTCCTCTCATGGCTTTATTAGTTCAGGTACCAGTTCTGCAAAGCCTGGGGCCCCTGCTAAAACCCTACTACAGTTTGAGACTCCCACACTCACTTAGGCAGTAGTGCTCTGTGGTGGGGCCTTGTTCACAATCTTCCTATTCATTTGAGTCAGCCCTGAATGTCTCCCTGGACTGTTACTCCCCTTCCAGTCTGACAGGCTTTGCTCCAAACTCATTCCTGCTCCATGAAGGAGCTGATTCCTGGAGTGCTGGCTTTAATTTTTCCCATTGTTTATTCTGGGATTCACTGCATATGTAGGAAACATACTGACTGTCTCAGCTCTCCTGAATGTGGTACAGGAGCCCACCCTGTGAGGCATCAGAATTACCTGTCTGCTTCCAAGGTGCACAGAAACAAGGATCTCTTATGCAAACAAGTTTTAGGGAGGAAAAGCATCTGCATATACACAAGTGGAAAAGTATCTCTGGGTAGAATAGGTGAGGGAGCAGTTAAAGAATTTGAAATAGAACAGTAACTGAGGTTTTTAGTTTCTTTTTAAATAATTGCTTTAACTGGAGGTTTCTTGGTGTTCTGATCCACAGAAATTTGCAATGTAAACTAGGGGGTTTCTGTTCATCAATGCGAAATGTGCCTCAACTATAATGCAAAAGCCAGTCTCTATCATGCTGTTTGCAACGGAAGAAATTTAACGAAGACTGATCTTAACGTGTTTTGTGCTTTTATGCATAGCCATCCACACAGCAGTCCTTGCTGGTCTTTTGCAAGCACCATAAAGCACTATCACTGTTCAAAAGCAAAATGAGGATTGCACTGAGTAGTGGAACCTGCCGAACTTCCTTGGTTTGAGAGACACAGTGGAGAGAAGAGTCCAGGTTCCACATGTTTTAAATACAACTATAAACCAATGCAGCTACTCTCTCAGATCAGCACCACTTCCTATGTTTCCCTCCATCTAAATGGAAATTTCAAAGTAAACTCAGCAATATGTGACTCAGTTGACATGCTTGCAGGTGGAACACGGGATTTTTAGATTTGAGGATTGAGATTCCAACTGTGGAAGAAGTGTGGGCACAAGAGCTTGGATCTCAGATTGCAGCTCTTCTGCTGATTTGCTAAATGCAATCAAGTACTCTGGACTCTTCTGAAGATGACTGTGGTAGAAGAGCTCTGAAGGTGTAGGCTGGAACTGATAATTTTGGGTGATCTGTGTGTTGCTTGACTACATGGACAATGTTAACAGTGATTTTTACAGATTGCTTTCCATATGTCGGTCACAAATAACTCTTTAATTTGCCTTTTGGAGCAAAACTGTTAATAGATACGTTTCCAGATCAAATTAAGAGCCTAATTTGCCATCTTGCATTAACCGGGTTACTGTGTTCACATGCCAGAAAGATGTTGCTCTTTGAAAAAGCATGTTGGTGTATGTGGCAATGACCCATGCACTTTTTAAATACCTAGATCTGTACATTCTCACCTGAGTATCGTTAACCATGCTGTAGTCTGACAAATGGATCTTTTACTACTGCCCTATGATATAGATCAATGTAATTAACTGCAGTTTGTTTTTTCCACTACTTGAAGTTGTGTGATCTGAAAACTGGTGAACAAAAAGTATTTGTGCATCTTACTTATGAGTATCTCTAAATAAAATGTATTTGTATAGTGTGTTGAGTTTGCTGATGGTTTCCTTTATTTCCTACTGCAAGTAAATCCAGGGTGGTTTGAGAGCAAATGGGCTTTGGGTTCTCTCTGTGGGTCCAGCCTCTCTGTTGACAGGACTGATTCAAAGGAAATAGGGTGAGCTGTTGCTTTTCCCTTCACGAGTGAGTGGACTGATATCCCAAGGACAGATTCTCAGCTTATTCCTCCTTTTCATAGCTTAAGCATGGTCTTTGTACAGCTGCAGTAACACTCCTTGCTTCCATAGGAAATATATCTAATGGCAGAGCTGGCACTGTTGCACTCTTCAAAGAATCTCCTTCCTGTTTTCTTCTTCTTGAACCTTATCTGTTTGGGACTAGAGTTTCCTTTCAACCACTTTATTTTTCTAAGATGGAAATACCTCTTAGAAGTGTTGGGCAGCAGCACAAATACTTAGGTAGACAGGTGTAAGGTTTCAGGAACACCTTGCATACCAAAACTGCATCTGTAGGACTGTATCTTCCACATGCTTTTATTGCTAAGGAAGGTGAGGCCTCTATCCAGCTCTCTTACTTCCCTGCCTCCTCTTCCCTGCCTAGAATGGGGAAGGTTACTTTATTCAAGGGGAGGAATGTCCTTAAGAGGTATAAAATCACATGCCTAAAGGCAGCTCCTCCATCCCCATCTACACACGTCTCACCCTGAGGTGCTCTTTTCCATGGTCATAGACAAACTACAGCTTTGTATGCAAGCTATGGAGACCATGTCTGCAGCTGCACCATCTCTGCTCCCTGTGATACTGTAGTGGACATTACTGATGCTTGTAGGTGCCAAAAGAGGAAGAGGAAAGTCTAAAAAGGCATATGAATACTATACTGTAGTCCTACTGAGCCTTATACTAAACCTGTTTGAGAGCTCAACTTTGATGCAGAGAAAAAATATCCCTGTCCCCAGAGACATGCAGGAGATGATGGGTTAGAAAAACCTCTGGCAACAAGGGTTACAAACTCCTTGGCTGCATTGGATGCCACTTTGAGTAGAGCATTCAGATGGTGTGGGATACGTTGCCTGACCTGTGGGACCAAAAAGGACCTCAGGAAATACCAAGACTCTAGGAGGTGCTCATTGAGCTCCTCCTAGATGTGTGTCCAGCTTAAATCTGAGCAATAAAGAGCCCAAATCCTCCTCCAGCAGCTAATCCTAGCGTTCACCTATTTTGCTCCATCACCTGTCTTGCAGATCCGCTCGCTTTCCCATTCATTGTGCAGATGAAGCAGTTTGTTTCCTTCTGGCTGCGATCTATGGCACCCCTTGGCCTGCAGCAGGTCTGTGCTGCTATCGACTGTGCTTTTACTGTACACTACAAACACGTTGGCAGTGCCCATTATCCCTTTCAACACTCAATCTGCTGCCTGCCTCCAACTCCCAGCCCAGCTGCTGCAGGTTTGCTTGGCTGTCATCACCTCCCTTCCTGCGTGTATTTTGTTGCTGACCTGTGTGACTTGGGATCTCAGCCCTTGCCAGCGGGTGGCACCACTGCTGTAGAGCAAGGAAGCCAAACTGGGACAGCACTGTGGGAATAGTTTCATCCTGGTTCTGTTAGTTCTTCCTAATCTGTCTTCTGAATGGAGGATTAGGATAGTCTTTTCCAGTGCAAGATGCTTTCAAGGTCCAGTAAATGGATTAATAAATTAGGGGATGCCAGGAACACAGTGCTTGAACTGTTTTCTGGGCAAGGGCAGCCCGTTCTATCAGAGACTGAAAGTGAGCAAGCTCACAGTGTATTAGGAAACAAAAACCTCTGTGCTTTGCCTCCCAAATTCCCCAGTGCCCCCCAAGCCTCGACATCTGGAAGAACAAATGTCAGGATGGCTTCAGTCCCCTGCAAGGCTTAAGAGACCACAAGGCCAACATGGCATTTGGGAGCTACTGATCAGCTGCTCCAAAGTACTGCCTTGCACAGAGGGTCTTAGCTTTCCCTCATCCTTAAGGTGTACCACGAGCAAGAGAGAAGCCAGAGGCCTTCCGTGCAGGCCTGCTGTCAAAAGGTAAGCTAGACAGATGCTTGGCCTGTTTGTGCTAAAGACATAAACAGAGCAAGTTTTGTGCTCCAGGGAAACTCAAGAAAAACTAAGCAGAAAGACTACAACCTGTGTCTTTTTCCCGTGTTGGCAAAAGTTTTCCTGTTCCAGGGTTTTCCTCTCTCCACAGAACCCCTGGAGTCTGTGCGTGTTGAACATAGAGCACACAGGCTCATCTACAATAGAAATTCCAGAGATTCTAGACAACTTGAAAAGATGTGACTAGATTTAAGGTTGCCTTTATGGAGACACAGACTGGCGCTGTTGCTGTAAAACTCCTGTAACTGCTGTATTCTAGTAAGTATTCACCTAGAAAGCAATGCTGGATAGTTTTTTTTCCTCCATGTGTATGAGCCCTAAAAGAGGTCTTGTAGCCAAGAAGGTGAGAAACAGTTGATCAGCACTACATAAAACACTGTGCAATTCCTCTCTTGCTGTGGTGGCAGCCTGCTTCCTGCTACTGAGGGCTGCTTGGTACCATGCAGCAGCCAGCCAGCAAGGATGCCAGTAGAGAGCTATTACGCTATAACAGCTTCTGATCTTGCTCTCTGGTAAAACCACTTCATAGAGACTTTTTTCCCTTCCAGGAGTAATGATGACTTGCTGTGTGTATTTATAGCAGCATCTCTTTCCTATTAATCACAGGCTGCCAACTTTGGCTTTTTTATCTGTAGAATAGGCTTTGACTCCAAAAAAAAGTACTACTCCTGTTATCTTGGTATGTGTACAGTAGGCTGATGCTGTTGTACTTCGAGTGCAATTGATTTTGAGGAAAGCTTTTAGCACTGTGCTTCTTGGCTGCTCAGCTCTTTGCTTAAGGGGAAGGGAAACATCCAGAGCTTGAAGGTTCTGCACAGAGCAGTATGAAGTGATTATAGGGAAAATTCTGGCCCATAGGACACAAGTTCACTTCTCAACTGACTGACACACACTTGGAGTAAGAAATGGTCAGAGGGGTCAATTTATATTCCTCGGTGTCTGTACTCACTGAATGACAGAATAAGTAGTAGAGGTTGAAAGGGACCTCTGGAGATCACCTCATCCCACCCCTGACTCAAAGCAGGGTCAACTAGGACAAGGTGCTCATGACCATGTCCAGTCAGGCTTTTAATATCTCCAAGGACAGAGACTCCACAAGCTCTCTGTGCCAATGTTTGACCACACAGTAAAAAAAAATTACCTTATAGGTATTTTATAACCTTAAATGGAATTTTCTGGTTTTCCATTTGTGGTTTATCACTGGGCGTCACTGAGAAGTCCAGCTTCATCTTCTTTAGTCACTCTGATGAGGTGAAGGACTGGTAATATCACCTGTGCCTTCTCTTCTCCAGGCTAAGCAGCCCCAGCTCTCTCAGCCTGTACCTGTATGTCAGGTGCTTCAGTCCCTTCATCACCTTCATGATCCTTAACTGGACTCCGTCCAGTTCACCCATGTCTTTCTTGTATTGTGAAGCCCATGAGTGGACACAGCACTCCAGATGTGTTTCAGCAGTGCTGACCTCGTCAAAATAAGGGATGCATCATCCTGCTCAAGCTGCTGGCAGTACTCTTCCTAACACAGCCCAGGATGTTGTTGGCCTTTGCTGCAAGGCAAAAATGGCTGGCTTGTGTTCCACTTGTCCGCAAGTTCCAGTTCCTTTTCTGCCAAGCTGCTTTCCAGATGTTTGGCCTCAGGCCACATCTGGCACATGGGGTTATTAAGGGTGTAACTTAATATTTCCCTTTGTTGAATTTCATAAGATTCCTGTTGGTCTATTTCTCCAGCCTGCTGAGGTCCCTCTGAATGGCACTACAACCACAACCATCTGGTGCATCACCTACTCCTCCCAGTTCTGTGCCATGTGTGAACTTGCTGAAGCTGCTCTCTGTCCCACTGTCAAATCACGAATGAAGATATTCTACACTATTATGCCTAGGACCTAGGGTATACCACCAGTGACTCCAACTGGACTCTGGATCACAACGCCTCGAATCCAGCAGTTCTACCAGTTTTCAGTCTGCCTTGCTGTGCATATTCCTCCTCTGTAGTTCATCAACTTGTCTATGAAGCTGTTGAAAGAAAAACCGCTGAAAGCCTTGCTAAAGTCAAAGTGAACATCCCCTTCTCTCCCCTCATCTACCAAGGTAATAATTCCATCTTAGAAGGTGATTAGGTTGGTCAGACATGACTTCCCCAGTGTAAATCCACGCTGACTACTGCCAATCACCTTCTTGTCCTCAATGTTAGGAAATGGCTTTCAGCATTATTTGCTCTATCACCTTCACAGGGACTGAGGGCAGGCTGACCAGCCTGTAGTTCCCCAAGGTCTCTCAGCCTCACTGATTTGTTCCTGCCATTGCCAGTTGCTTCATCTACAAACAGCCCTTTTATAATCTAGAGCAGATGACTGATATTTAACCAGAGCTGGTAAATATCTCTGGAAATGTTTCAAAACGTTCTCCTAAAATGTTATAACAGAATAAAAATGCTTGTAATTTATCCTAAGATGAAGTCTGGGGGAAAACAGCAAATGGGGCAACATCCAGCTTCCAATTGACAACACTATTAGTTTATTACTATACCAATTAGAAGAACATTTACATTATCTGGAGTAAGGGAGGGTTGACAGTCCACTAGGCCCCTTAAAATGTAGCTGATAAAGGCAGATGCTGTGTAAGCATTGCGAGAGGCACTGTGCAACATGGTGCCAGGATATTTAAAAGTCTCTAGCAGGGCATGGGCATGTCAGTGTGGCCCAGCAATGGAATTACCTTTGCATTTATGAGACACTGGAGCTGAGCTAATCAGCTATCCCAGAATGAAATAGCTCTGCATGTAGGCACCTAGTGTCTCTGGCTGATAAACTTGAGTTGCCTGTAACTTAAATTAGAAAGGTAACTGATGAAATAAATTCCTCTACGTTTATTCTTGTATAAGCTGGTATAAACTATACCAGCAAAAGAATTTTTTTGCTTCCAAGATCTTTCAACCTCTTAAAGAACAATTCCTAGCAATTGTACCGGTCCACTTGTAGGCAGTTTTAAAAGCACTGACAGATGACTATAAAGGTAAAAGTGTTCCAAAAACCACTTGCCTTTTGTTCCACTACAAAGCAAGATGCTGTAGTAATGTCATAGTGGGAAAGAAGAAATAGACGGTTGTGAGCATATGGACTGCCTAGTGCAAAGAAACATTTCACAGTCAGAAATGGTTTTCTGTCACCCGAGACTTCTATACCCAAAAGTTTATGGTTTGGGTCAGAAGGAAGCTGTGGGTTGAAGGGGACCTGTAATGATCTAGTCCAACCCCAACCCATGCCACCCTCATCCCCAAAGTTCTGTAAAAGCTGGCCAGGGAACCTTCTGGCTTCATAGAGATAACGTTAATCTTTGGAAATTAAGAGGCTGGAAGCATGCCACTGTTTGAGCAGGGCATAGACGGGTTCTATAGACAGATACCTGTGGATTACTTTCCTTGATGTCACAGGAGAAATAATGCAAAATTGCAAGGCTAGATGTACAGTCAATGCCATGCAATAAGGTTGTGTGAAAAGTAATGTGGACAAAAAGTAAAGTGGACAAAAGTCCACTTAATTCATAGGCTCATAGAAGCATAGAATAGTTAGGGTTGGAAAGGACTTTAAGATCATCAAGTTCCAATCCCCCTGATTCCTAGACATTGTTTGGCTGATAAAGGTTCCAATGGACATGCCAGAATTAAGTCAGGTAGTATAACAGAACAAACTCGGTGCTCACCATTAGCAGAGCATGCACTTGTCAGAGTCTGACTAGAGAAAACCCAAGTGCTGGACCCTGTTTCAGTTCATGACCCCAAGAGTGAAATTAAGATGCAAACAAGGTCAAGTACCATAATCAATTAGAAAGTTTATTAATAAAAGACAGTTATAAAAAAGGGAAATTATTGTAATAAAGTGGATAGTGATAGGACAGATTGGAAAAAAAGGTAGAAAATGAAGCAAGGATTCGAGGTGCAGAAAGAGAGAGAGAGAGAACTTACACTTATAATAAGCAATAGCAAGTCAAGGGCCATACAGTTTTGCAATGTCACCTAGGAGAAGCTGGATACCTCAATCTATAATGCCTGTGTAGAATTCACTTTCAATGTTTTTAATTACTGCAGATATATTTACAATCATCCTTTCTAATTCACTCACTTCCAACCAAGGGAGAAATCATCTAACAAAACTGTAATATCCTGTGAAATCTTGTGGGACAATTGGCAATAGCATTATGAGTTAAGTTCTCTATGAGGTCGTACAAAACATACAAAGTGAATGAAAAATGAAGAACCAGATCAGGTCCCACCTTAATTATTTTCAGTGAGTGGTCAAATCTATATCCACCCTCCACCTCTCTGCTCACAATCAAGGGGTGGAGCTCGTTAGTGGTGGGGGCACTGGGGCCTTCCACATTTTCCCTTTTCTCTAGGGCCCATGGAGTTTATTTTGGGTCACTCTAACACCAGCTTTTCCAATTTATCAGTGGGTAATCCATCCATTAAATCTTTCGGAACAGCCTTTTGCCACCCCAGTGTCCAAACCCCTTTTATTAGGAATATTTCTACCTCCTGGGCAAGTAGGGGGTGTCTGGCATTTACCATTAGTCAGGCAAGAAGGGGTTTTTACCTGTTTGCCTCAGTCCCTTAGTATCAATTTTACTAGGAATATTGATGGGACAGTACTTTCTCCCATAATTCATCAACTCCTGGGCAACTTCCCCCATGTCCATACTTTCTTTTCTGTCTTCTGATCAGGTGATAGCAGTCCTTCCAGGGCAGCAACGGCCCTTTCACTCTGGGATGTTGCTTGTATCTTTCCCTGCAATTGGACCCCCACGGCTTTCAGGGAGTCAGGAAGACCCTGAAGGAGGGGAGTCACATGTTCGGGATTGACCGATACCATCATCGGGGACTCCTGTTTCAGTTCCCGATCATTCATCATTTGCAGACATGCTGTGATACAGGGTTAACCAAAGTACAAGAGGGTTGTACAAGGGGGTTGTACAAGGGGGCTAGAGGAATTCGATTGCTTAAACAAAAGTATCCTCTGTACCTATCATGCCTACTAAGCAGAACAAAGGCACTAACTGTTGATAAGGAAAAGCAGACACCTGGTTCTATTGACAACGACAAGCAGACGCCTGATTCTACTGATAAGCAGCTATTGATAAGGAAAAGCAGACCCCTGAATCTACTGAAAAGGGGGAGAAGCAGATGGTTTATGGCTGGGACACCGACCAAACCCTAAGGCCATAAGTGAAGACTGAAAGGTGAAAAGTTCAAGAAGAGGAAGACTCAGTTACTTCATCTTGAAGACCCCTACCCACAGGAGGAAGACTCATTTACTTCATCTTCAGACCCCTGCCCATGACCAGAGGGGGCACTGCGCAGGCGCAAAGGACCTTCTAGCTCATTATAATACGAAGCGGGGATAGGACATGAATATGTATAGGCGCATTGTGCAACCTTATGAATATATATAACTTTAGGGAATAAATGTAGAGGGAAACAACACTGAGGTACGCATGACTTTGAGGAATTACCCCCGTGCGTCTCAGCGCTGAATAAAAAGCATACCTACTTTACAACTTTAACGAGTTGTGGAGTCAATCCGAGTATCAGCTGCTTTCCTTACATTTTCTACCAACTGCTCGATTGTCCCTGTGATGGACAGAGGATCTCCCCTTTCCAAAGGGTTAAGTCCTCCAGCCCGGTGAGTTGCTCTTTGAGTTAAGGACCAGGGTGCGCGGTGGTCACTGGTGGTTAAAAATACTCCTGGCCCCTAATATCCCTCAGCTTCCTTCTCACTCAGTAAAATTTGATCTCCCCCAGACAGCGATACTCTCCAAACATATTCGGTTTCTGGTACTTTTGCAGTACATCCGAATTCCTTTATAAATTTAGCTAATTCCGTAGCAGTACACGGAATCTCTTTGGTGGTAATTTGTGGGAATTCATCCACTCCGTGTTCTTAAGTATATTCAGTTTTTCTCAAGCGTCAGAGAGAAACAGCACGAACGTTTAATTTTTCTAATCTTAGTCTCACCTTTTCCAAATCACTGTGGGGGTATTCAGTTATTTTCTCATACCGTGGAGAGGTGCTTTTCTGTGCCAAGAGTTGGTCTTTCAGGGCTAATTGCAAGTAGTTAGCCTGATTTTTCTCTTTGTCTATCTGTTCTTTTAAGTTAACTACCAGGTCCTGCAGGGCTGGACCAGGTCTTGTGAAGTTTGTATGAACTGAGATTCAGCTGTTTGTTGTTGTTCTCTAGCATCTACTGCAGCAGCCAAGCTGGACCCCAGTATGGCACAGATAATGGATTTGCCCTTTCCAGGTCGGAGTTTTGCATCCTTTTGCAAGGTGCTTACTCGGTCTGTTACACTTCGCAATTATGCCCATTTTTCTTGGCCCATTCTACTCCTGGCAGAGAGGGGCAGGAGCCTTATGTTCCCCTAAAAGACCATACAATACATCTCTGCCCTGAAGGGCTTCACTGCCATTCATTTCTGAATAGGACAGTAGTCTCAGGAAAGCAGCACATTTTGTTTCAACAAAACCCACCACTTTAATCCTTCAGAGGCAGGCATGTAATACAAAGCAAGCGTAATGCAGGACAATTGTCTCAGGAAGGCAGCATGTTTTGCTTCAACAAAATCCACCCCTTAAGTCCCCGACAGGTAAGCACATAGTACAAAGCAAGTGAAACAGAGCAATAGGTTGGGGTAGTCGTCTCACGGAGGCACATCAGTTTCAACAAAGCCTAACCCTTACATCCCCGGGAGACACATACATAATACCTTACACTTTATGTGACATTATGGTACTTTTCACTGCAAGTGATGCTCTCCATGATGCCAATTTAATGTCAGAGTCAGACTGGAGAACACCCAAGTGCTGGACCCTGTTTCAGTGTGTGATCCCAAGAGTGAAATTAAGATGCAAAAGGGGTCAAATACCATAATCGATTAGTAAGTTTATTAATAAAAGACGGTTATAATAAAAAAGAGAAATTATTGTAATAAAGGGGATAGAGATAGGACAGATTGGGAAAAAAAAAGGTAGAAAAATAAAGCAAGGATTCGGGGTGAAGGAGAGAGAGAGAGAGAGTCACCACTGTGGGTCCAGCGGTGTCCCGGGGATCCATCATCGTCGTTGTCTGTGGTGGGAGTTCTTCAGGGTTAGTAGTCGGTATCGGAGCAGAGTGTGCCCCAAAAGTCTGTAGCAGTCATTGGAGGTGGGTGTCCTCGTGGAGGCATCCTTCTGGAATCGTCCCCTTAAAGGTACCCCGTGAAGAGTGTCTTGTGGTGTTTCCTCATGGTGATGTCTTGTGAAGGGTGTCCCTCAGCGACCATACTAGTCATCAGTGCAATGTCCTCCTGGAGTCACCCTCATGGCAATGCCTCCCTGGCGATGTGCCTCTTGGTGATTAACTTTTCACCCTTTTATGAGCTGGGGGGAGTACCTCGGTTCTTCATGTCAGGTATTACACGTTCCTGGTGGACCAGTTTCCCTGGTCTTGCACCCAGCTCTTCAACTGCAGGTGTCTGCACACACACACAGAGCAAATGTCTGCAGCACTGGGATAATGGGTAGCAATTCCTCACACCAATCCTCAAGGTAATGGATTGAAGAGTCTTATCACAGTGCTATCCCACTCATCCCTCAGGCAATGCGTGGTGGAGTCCCAGTTCAGCTCCTTACACCCTTCTCCCAGGCAATGGTTATTGCAGTCTTTTCTCAACTCCTCCCATCCATCTCTGAAACAATAGAAAGGTGGAATTCCGTCTCAGCTTCTCAGACCAATCTTTGAGACAATGGACAGTGGAGTCTGATTTCAGATCCTCTCACAGCAGTACACAGATTAACAACTGCCATCATCCTCCCCAAAAGAGGTCTTTATAGTGAGGTTCTGCAGGATCAGTATCAGGTCCAGATGTGTTACCTGTCTCAGCAATCTGGCAATAAGTACAAAGTCACCGCAGATAAAATGTGTAATGACAAACATTGGAAGAATGGAAAATAACAGTGGGGTTAAGATGGTTGTACAGAGCAATTTCAGATTCCAGTCACAAGAAAATGCATCACCTTTTTCATACAGCCAAATTGCAAGGTGAGAAAACTTGGACCAAGGGCTGCAGGGGCACCTACAGAAGAGTATCTGTCTCCAGGCATCCACCAACTCTGAACAGTGATCAAGCAGTCCAACATGAATTCCCAGGATGATGCTGAGACATGAAGGACTAATACAGCCTGTGGATGTTAGGAATGTTAATGGCCTAGGCTGTATGAAGGCTAGACACAATGATATCATTACCCTTCCTGCCTTCAGTGCCATGAATGGCATCTATAACAGCAGGGCTTACTTCCACAACTGAAATGTGCAATTGTTCCTGAAGCCTTGCTTCTGCATGCATATTAACGCAATTCAGTGTGCTGGATCTCATTTCTACACAGTATCTTTACAAGTTTCACCCCAAGTCCAAATACAGCTGCAATCCCTGGTACAGCTAAGGCTAGCATCAATTAAGACAACTCCATTTTGCATCCAAGATTTTCAGGTGTTCCACTATAACTAAAGAGAATTCTTTATTCCCTGAAAACTCAACTCAAACCTGAAGTCAAGCTTGGTTTCTTCTTGTGGAACTTTTTCCTTACAGAGTTCAAACTGCATTACATTGTCTCTCTGAGGCTACTGGAGTATGTTTTGGAGAAAGGCAGTGCTGTTGATACAGGTGTCATGGGTCAAAGCTATAAGGACAGTTTGCAGAGAAGAGCAGAACTTTTATCAAAGTGAGGTACTTTTTTGGGGAAAAAAAAGGGCACAAAAAGGTTTAAAACCTCAGACTAAATTGGGAAAACCTGTTCTGAACTCCAGCTCAGTTCAACTAATTGTCCAATGAGAACAAGGGGCAAGAATTGGAAGTGTGGAAAGTAGAAGAGAGCATTAGCAAGAAGAGGGAAGATATACTGCAGCCTGAGCCTGTGAAGAATAGATGGTTTTCATTTCTTGTCTGTAGCACAGAAGTAGAGCAGATTTCTGAACCAGGAACAGGGTGATATTCTTAACACAAGCAGTTTCTCCTGACTCCCAAATGTGACTAGCAAGTAGAAAGCCAAAGCGCCAGGATGGTGGGTTTCAGGCTGTGGTACACGGACTACAGGCTATTTAAGAAATCCGCAGTATGTGACTGGGAAAAGCAGTCCTGAAATAAGTTAAATATACAGTGGGATTTGCACTTGCACTCGATTATTCTTTGCTAGTTAGAAAACTAAAAAGGTCACAAATAATTGTAACAGCAGAGCAAGTCCTGACACAGGTAGTAGGTAGAATTCACCTGCTAGGCCTGGTCAGACCTTCACTGTGTTCAGTGCAGCGTCTCCTCTCCAAGGCTAATGTACCTGTATACTAATGCATCTGGAGCAAGAGTCTGTATCCCTGAGCTTCCATTAGTTTATTCCTTTGGTTCTCCACTGGAAGCTTTGGCAGTGAAAGGCACCATTTTCTCATTTATATTTACTTCATATACAGCAAAGAGGAGTCTACAGTGCTTTTGCCCTGGGATCCCTGTTTAATTTTCTCCTAGTCCAAATGTTCCTGCACTGGATTCTGTGTGATATTCAGAGACACACTCCAGCTGGCACCACACCATCTGACTACAGGATCTCAAGAGCTCTCAGCCTTTGTTGTTGCATGCTGCACATCAAATATCCATCTTGCTTAGCAAAGGATTGCCAAGTCATGATGAAAGAATGCTAATAATACTGATTAAATCCACGGATTATGGAGCTGCAGACATGTTTGTTACAAAGCTTGTGAAACTTTGTTTAGAGCTACAATTAATTCCCCCCCAATAGTAATAAAACAAAATATCAACAGATGCCTCAAGAAAATCAACGCTACCTTATGTGCTGTTTGGTCTAAATTTCAACTGAGCTCTAAAGATCCTCTATCTTACTGGAGAAAGATGGGACTAGAGAGGTCTTGCTGCTCCCAGCAGTAGGAACTGCTGTAGCTCCTGCCCATGCACATAATAAATCAAGGTTAGTCCAGGCCACAGGCTGCTCAAATTTGTCTAAGCAGAGAAGGCAGAAGCATGAACACTGATTAACTTTCAGATATTGCTTAGTGTAAAATGAGATTTGATGACCTCTCTACTTATGTGGGGAGTTTCGGGTCAAGGGACAGAGGATGAACAAACAGTAGCAAAGGAATGTAAGACCATGGAAAAGGTCAAAAACCATGGGATTAATCACTGAAGGCATCGGGGATACAGTCTGCTATCTGGGGGCTGCATTGCCTTCACCAACCCTGCCTGCTCAGCAGGACACCAACTTCCACATAGGTTGAGCGAGCTCTGCCTTAAAATGCCAGGCCTTGTGAAGAAAGGTGCCAGAAGGGCACAACTGATACATTTTGGGCAAATGCACAGTGGAAGAAATGCACAACAGGAAAAAGTCTAAAGGGGAAAAGTTGTTTCTGGTTTTTTTTTTCTTGGCTCATAACCTGAAACTCATCTTCTTGGGGAGAGAAGCAACCTTTCTTGCCATCTGTCCTATCAACATTCAGTTTAGGTTGCCAGTAGCTGCACCAAGTGCTCTGACATACTGCTGTGCCATCCCTTTTCTATTCTGCCTTAGTCCCCAGAACACTCTCCTTGACCTCTTCCTCCTGTGGCGCAGCTATCTTTTATCCTGGGATTCCTCCACATCAGTGAGGTGTCCCCTGTGTCCAGCCTGGCAATAGAGTGTAACACTTGAATTAGTATAAGCACGGATCTGGTTCTGATTTCCTGACCACTCAGCCATAGGTCTCAGCAACTGTGGAGAAAGGATGTGAAGGATCCTTTTGATTCTCTAGCCATGTGGATCTTTGGGGATATAACAATCACAGAATGGTTTGTGTTGGAAGGGACCTTAAAGCTCATCCAGTTCCAACCCTCTGCCATGGGCTAGGACACCTTCCACTAGAGCAGGTTGCTCCAAGCCCCGTCCACCCTGGCCTTGAACACTGCCAGGGATGGGGCAGATACAGCTTCTCTTGGGTACCCTGTGCCAGCACCTCAGCACCCTCACAGGGAAGAATTTCTGCCT
>NW_026639817.1:0-5071 GCF_028554395.1 Pezoporus wallicus | reverse complement strand
ACTGCCCTCGCTCCATCCCCGGCCCAGCCAGGCTGTCTCCAGGGGAGGAAGGGCACTGGCAGCGCTGTGCCAGCCCTGCTTGTGCTCCTGCAAGCGGGTCCTGTCCGGATCCCGCTCACGCTATGGACAGGTGTCCCCTGGGAGCACCTTCCTGGCATCCCTCCATTGCAGACCCAGCAGCGTGGGGCCGTGTCCTAGGACAGTGCTGCCCGCTGTGCAGACAGGCAGCTCTGGCGGGGCTCACTCTGCTGTGTGTCACTTGCGGCAGCTCCCCGGTGCTCGTGGCCACGTCGGCATGTTTGTGCTCCACAGGGCTGCTCAGAGCTGTTTACAAGCATCAGACCCAATGAGGGCTGCTCCTACCTCAGGACTTTATTCAAAACATCGTGTACTCGATGATGGGAGGTTTTGCTTGATAGCAATGTAGCCTTTACCCTCGGTCATGAGAGCTTGCAGTGCAGATGGACTTTGCCAGGCAGATCACTCATGTACTCCTGCGGCCAGATTGTGGGAGGGCAGGGAGAAGTCATCTGATAAAAGGAAGACATCCTGGCCAGCTCTTCCAGCAAGGAATTGTGCTGCTGGAACACCCCGTGTGGAGGCTGGGGAGATGCTTCTCCTCCTCATTATTGCAATGAAGGGGCAAGGCCCTGGGAGGAGGTGGAGGGGAAGGCAGAAGGGCTGGGAAGCAGGCTGAAAGGGTCACAACTCCTGTCCTCTGGTGCCTCTGCCCCTCTGACTTTAGGCTGCTTTTGTAGACCCGATGGGAGGCAGATAGCACTGGGGTCTTTGGGATCTCAGTGCCGGGAGGAGTAGCCTGTCCAAGTGCCACTGGCAGGGGCCTGGTGCTGCATCACTGTGACAGCAGGGAGCCCTTTCTGCCACTAACTCTTCATGGCGTTGCATCTCAGAGCTGTAGTTTGCAGTGAGAGCTGCACCCCCCCCTTTTCCCCTTTTCCCCCATTTTCCCCATACTCCCAGCACCCCCCTTTATTCTCCCCCCTAACCCCCATGTTTCCCCCCGGAGGCCATCATGGACAGCTTTGAAGTCACCCATATCCCCCCTTCCTCCCCCCTTCCCCCCTTTCTCCCCCCCTTTTCCCCCAAACCTTTCTCCCCCCTTCCTACCCCCTTTCCCCCTTTCTCCCCCCTTTTACCCCCCCCTTTTACCCCCTCTCCCCCCTTTCTCCCCCCTTTTCCCCCCTTTCCCCCCATTCTCCCCCCTTTTCCCCCCATTTTCCCCTCTTTCTCCCCCCTAACCCCCCTGTTTCCCCCCCCAGGAGGCCATCATGGACGGCACGGAGATCACCGTGTCCCCCCTTCCTCCCCCCCTTTTCCCCCCTTTTTCCCCCCTTTCCCCCCCCTTTTCCCCCCTTTCTCCCCCCCTTTTCCCCCCCCCTTTTCCCCCCTTTTTCCCCCCTTCCTCCCCCCCTTTTCCCCCCTTTCTCCCCCCCTTTTATTCTCCCCCCTAACCCCCTGTTTCCCCCCCCAGGGGGGGGGGGGGGACGGCACGGAGATGGCGTGTGTGTGTGTGTGTGTGTGTGTGTGTGTGTGTGTGTGTGTGTGTGTGTGTGTGTGTGTGTGTGTGTGTGTGTGTGTGTGTGTGTGTGTGTGTGTGTGTGTGTGTGTGTGTGTGTGTGTGTGTGTGTGTGTGTGTGTGTGTGTGTGTGTGTGTGGTGGTGTGTCTGTGTGTGTGTGTGTGTGTGTGTGTGTGTGTGTGTGTGTTGTGTTTGTGTGTGTGTGTGTGTGTGTGTGTGTGTGTGTGTGTGTGTGTGTGTGTGTGTGTGTGGACGTGTGTGTGTGTGTGTGTGTCCCCCCTCCCTCCCCCCTTTGTGTGTGTGTGTCTCCCCCTCCCTCCCCCTTTCTCCCCCCTTGTCCCCCCATGTGTGTGTGTTTCCCCCCTTTCTCCCCCCTTTCTCCCCCTAACCCCCCTTCCCCCCCCCCCCCCCAGGAGGCCATCATGGACGGCACGGAGATCACCGTGTCCCCCCTCCCTCCCCCCTTTTCCCCCCATTCTCCCCCCTCCCTCCCCCCCTTTTTCCCCCCCTTTTTCCCCCCCTTTTCCCCCCATTCTCCCCCCTCCCCCCTCCCCCCTTTCTCCCCCCCTTTTCCCCCCCTTTTCCCCCCTCTTTCTCCCCCCTAACCCCCCCTGTTTCCCCCCCCAGGAGGCCATCATGGACGGCACGGAGATCGCCGTGTCCCCCCGCAGCCTGCACAGCGAGCTCATGTGCCCCATCTGCCTGGACATGCTCAAGAACACCATGACCACCAAGGAGTGCCTGCACCGCTTCTGCTCCGACTGCATCGTCACCGCCCTGCGCAGCGGGTGCGTGCCCCACACATCCAGACCCATGGCATCTGTGGGGTGCTCATGGCATCCCTATGGGGTCCTCGTTGCACCTATGGGGTCCTTATCCTGTCCCCATGGCATCTATGGGGTGCTCATGGCATCCCTATGGGGTCCTCGTTGCACCTATGGGGTCCTTATCCTGTCCCCATGGCATCTATGGGGTGCTCATGGCATCCCCATGGTCCCTATGGGATCCTCGTTGCACCTATGGGGTCCTTATCCTGTCCCCATGGCATCTATGGGGTCCTTATCCTGTCCCCATGGCATCTATGGGGTGCTCATGGCATCCCCATGGTCCCTATGGGGTCCTCGTTGCACCTATGGGGTCCTTATCCTGTCCCCATGGCATCTATGGGGCGCTCATGGCATCCCCATGCTCCCTATGGGATCCTCGTTGCACCTATGGGGTCCTTATCCTGTCCCCATGGCATCTATGGGGTCCTTATCCTGTCCCCATGGCATCTATGGGGTGCTCATGGCATCCCCATGGTCCCTATGGGGTCCTCATGGCACCCATGGGGTCCTCACGGCACCTATGGGGTTCTCATGGCACCTATGGGGTCCTTATCCTGTCCCCATGGCATCTATGGGGTGCTCATGGCATCCCCATGGCCCCTGTGGGGTCCTCAGCCTGGCCCCATGGATCCTATGGGGTCCTCATGGCACCTATGGGGTCTTCAGCCTGGCCCCATGGCACCTATGGGGTCCTCATTGCACCCATGGGGTTCTTATCCTGTCCCCATGGCATCTATGGGGTGCTCATGGCATCCCCGTGCTCCCTATGGGGTCTTCAGCCTGTCCTCATGGATCCTATGGGGTCCTCATGGCACCTATGGGGTCTTCATTGCACCTATGGGGTCCTTATCCTGTCCCCATGGCATCTATGGGGTGCTCATGGCATCCACATGCTCCCTATGGGGTCCTCATGGCACCTATGGGGTCTTCAGCCTGGCCCCATGGCACCTATGGGGTCCTCGTTGCACCTATGGGGTCCTTATCCTGTCCCCATGGCATCTATGGGGTGCTCATGGCATCCCCATGGTCCCCCCATCTCTGCCCCATGGAACATCACGGCCCCTAACCCCTCTCTGCCCCATGGGGTGCAGGAACAATGGGGTCCTAACCCTGTCCCCCATGGCCCCACTTCATCGCTCCCCATAACCCCATCTCTGCCCCATTGCATCTGCTCACATCCCCCTAACCCCTGTCTGCCCCATTGCAGGAACAAGGAGTGCCCCACACCACATCTCCCCTAACCCCCTCTCTGCCCCATCTCCCCTGGCATCTCTGCCCCCATGCAGGAACAACATCTCCCCTAACCCATCTCTGCCCCACACCCCCTCACCCCCCTCTGCCCCACATCTCCCCCTACCCCCATCTCTGCCCCACATCTCCCCCTAACCCCTGTCTGCCCCATTGCAGGAACAAGGAGTGCCCCACACCCCCTAACCCATCTCTGCCCCACACCCCCTAACCCATCTCTGCCCCACATCTCCCCCTAACCCCTGTCTGCCCCATTGCAGGAACAAGGAGTGCCCCACACCCCCTAACCCCCATCTCTGCCCCACATCTCCCCCTAACCCCTGTCTGCCCCATTGCAGGAACAAGGAGTGCCCCACACCCCCTAACCCCATCTCTGCCCCATTGCAGGAACAAGGAGTGCCCCACACCCCCTAACCCATCTCTGCCCCATTGCAGGAACAAGAAGTGCCCCACACCCCCCTCTGCCCCACATCTCCCCCTAACCCCATCTCTGCCCCACATCTCCCCCTAACCCCTGTCTGCCCCATTGCAGGAACAAGGAGTGCCCCACATCTCCCCCTAACCCCTGTCTGCCCCATTGCAGGAACAAGGAGTGCCCCACACCCCCTAACCCCCCTCTGCCCCATATCTCCCCCTAACCCCATCTCTGCCCCACATCTCCCCTAACCCCCTCTGCCCCACTGCAGGAACAAGGAGTGCCCCACACCCCCCTAACCCCCTCTCTGCCCCACATCTCCCCCTAACCCATGTCTGCCCCATTGCAGGAACAAGGGTCCCCAACCCCCCTCTCTGCCCCACATCTCCCCCTAACCCCTGTCTGCCCCACATCTCCCCCTAACAAGGTCTGCCCCACACCCCCAAGGCCCCCCCACACTCCCCTAACCCCATCTCTGCCCCACATCTCCCCCTAACCCCCTCTGCCCCATTGCAGAACAAGGAGTGCCCCACACCCCCTAACCCCATCTCTGCCCCATTGCAGGAACAAGGAGTGCCCCACATCTCCCCCTAACCCCTGTCTGCCCCATCTGCCCCCATTGCACATCTCCCCCCCCCTAACCCCATCTCTGCCCCACATCTCCCCCTAACCCATCTCTGCCCCACATCTCCCCCTAACCCCCCTCTGCAGGAACAAGGAGTGCCCCACACCCCCTAACCCCATCTGCCCCACATCTCCCCTAACCCCTGCCCCATCTCTGCCCCACATCTCCCCTAACCCCCCTGTCTGCCCCATTGCAGGAACAAGGAGTGCCCCACACCCCCTAACCCATCTCTGCCCCACACCCCCAACCCATCTCTGCCCCACCCCATTGCAGGAACTCCCCCAATCCCCTCCCCATCTCTCTGCCCCATTGCAGGAACAAGAAGTGCCCCACACCCCTCTGCCCCACATCTCCCCCTAACCCCATCTCTGCCCCACATCTCCCCCTAACCCCATCTCTGCCCCATTGCAGGAACAAG
>NW_026639816.1:0-509 GCF_028554395.1 Pezoporus wallicus | reverse complement strand
TCTTTACTGATTCCATTCAAATGCTTTTCCTGTATGAATGTGAGCAGTGAAAGCAACGATGGAGGCACCAATGTAAAGGGGATTTTGTGCTGAACAGGTCCAGCACCAGCTTTCAATCCTGGCTCTTCTGCTGTGGGAGCAGAGGCCAAACGTTCGTGCTGTACTCACAGTGCTGCTGGGCAGCTGAGAGAGACCACCTGAGAATTTGGATTCAAATGGACTTTTAGGTATGAAACGGAGGAGTGACTGCAATGATGGTGACACCGTTTGTCCTGGGTTCAGCAGTAGCAGTCATTTTTTTCTCCTTCTTGGTAGCTAGTGTAGTGCAGTGTTTTGACTTTCAGCTCGGGAACAGAGCTGATAACAAGGATGTTTTGGTTTGGCTAAGGACTTTGTGAGCCTCATGCTCTGCTAGGGGGGAGGGGAAGCCAGGAGGAAGCAGAGACAGGACACCTGACCCAAACTGACCAAAGAGCTATTCCATACCACAGCACGTCATGCCCACGAGG
>NW_026639815.1:0-518 GCF_028554395.1 Pezoporus wallicus | reverse complement strand
CAAGGTGTTTTTGTTGTGGTTTTGTCCTGGTTTTGGGGTGTTTTAGGGCTCTGACCCTGTATCTCATAGGAGAAGCAGGACAAGGTGGTTTTGGGATGTTTTGGGGCTGTTTTGGGGGTTTATGACTGTTTTTGTCCTGTTTTGGGTCTGTTTTGAGTCTCCGACCCTGTATTCCATAGGAGAAGCAGGCCAAGGTGGTGTTAGGGTGTTTTGGGTCTGTTTTGAGACTCTGACCCTGTATCCCATAAGAAAAGCAGGACAAGGTGGTTTTGGGGTTGGCTTGGGCTGTTTTAGGGGTTGTTTTGGGTGTTTTGGTGTGTTTTTTTCCTCTTTTTGGCCTGTTTTGGGTCTGTTTTGGGTCTCTGACACTGTGTCCCATTGAAGAAGCAGGACAAGGTGGTTTTGGGGTGTTTTGGGTTGGTTTTGGCCTGGTTTTGGTCTTTTTGGGGGCTTTGACCCTGTATCCCATAGGAAAAGCAGGAGAAGGTGATTTGGGGGTGGTTTTGGGGTGGTTTGGC
>NW_026639814.1:0-513 GCF_028554395.1 Pezoporus wallicus | reverse complement strand
ACAGGAGAAAAGCAGGCCAAAACACCCCAAACAACCCCCAAAATGGGACAAAACCACCCCAAAATCCCCTTGTCCTGCTTCTCCAATGGGACACAGGTCAGAGCCCCAAAACTGGAGAAAACCACCCCAGAACCACCCCAGAACCACCTTGTCCTACTTTCTCCTGTGGGACGCAAGTTCAGAACCCCAAAACAAGCACAAAAAAGTACAAAAACAACGAAAAACTATTCAAAACCACCCCAAAAACAACCCCAAACCACCCTAAAACCACCACAAAAACACCTTGTCCTGCTTCTCCTGTGGGATACAGGGTCAGAGCCCCAAAACAGGCCAAAAAAAGGACAAAAACAGGCCAAAACCACCCCAAAAACACCTTGTCCTGCTTCTCCTATGGCATACAGGGTCAGACCCCCAAAACATCCCCAAAACAGCACAAAAACAAGCCAAAAACAGGCCAAAACACCCAAAACAACCCCCAAAACAGGCCAAAACCACCCCAAAATCACCTTGTCC
>NW_026639813.1:0-5124 GCF_028554395.1 Pezoporus wallicus | reverse complement strand
GTTTTGCACCCATTTTGGGTGTTTTGTGCCCGTTTTTGTGTGGGTTTTGCCCGTTTTGGGTGTTTTGTGTCTGTTTTTGGGTGTTTTTTGCCCGTTTTGGGTGGTTTTTGCCCGTTTTGGGTGTTTTGTGCCCGGTTTTGGGTGTTTTTTTGCCCGGTTTTGGGTGTTTTGTGCCCGGTTTTGGGTGTTTTTTGCCCGTTTTGGGTGTTTTGTGTCCGTTTTTGGGTGGTTTTTGCCCGTTTTGGGTGTTTTGTGCCCGTTTTGGGTGTTTTGCCCGGTTTTGGGTGGTTTTTGCCCGTTGTTGGGTGTTTTGTGCCCGGTTTTGGGTGTTTTGTGCCCGGTTTTGGGTGATTTTGCCCGTTTTGGGTGTTTTGTGCCCGGTTTTGGATGTTTTTTGCCCGGTTTGGGTGTTTTGTGTCCGTTTTTGGGTGGTTTTTGCCCGTTTTGGGTGTTTTTTGCCCCGGTTTTGGGTGTTTTGCCCCGGTTTTGGGTGGTTTTTGCCCGTTTTTGGGTGTTTTTTGCCCGTTTTGGGTGTTTTGTGCCTGGTTTGGGTTTTTTGTGCCCATTTTTGGGTGTTTTGTGTCCGTTTTTGGGTGGTTTTTGCCCGTTTTGGGTGTTTTGCCCCGGTTTTGGGTGTTTTGCCCCGGTTTTGGGTGGTTTTTGCCCGTTTTTGGGTGTTTTTTGCCCATTTTTGGGTGGTTTTTGCCCGTTTTTGGGTGGTTTTTGCCCGTTTTGGGTGTTTTGCCCCGGTTTTGGGTGCTTTGAGCCCGTTGGGCACTCACTGGATGGCCTTGATCCACTCGTCCTTCTGCTCGCGGGTGGGCGCCGAGATGCGGTACACAACGTGGTTCCCCTCCACCACGCGCCCGTCGGCCTCCGTCTTGCAGGCCTTGATGAGCTGCCCCTTGTTGTTGGGGATGTAGAGCTCGAAGCAGTGCTGGGGGGGGCACGGGTCAGCAAGGGGGTGATGGGGCAATGGGGGTAATAGGGACAATGGGGGGAATGGGGCAATGGGGGGAATGGAATGGATCAATGGGGGGCAATGGGGGCAATGGGAGGCCATGAGGTAATGGGGGCAGTGGGTGGTAATGGGGGGCAATGGGGGCAGTGGGTGGTAATGGGGGGCAATGGGGGCAATGGGGGTAATGGGGCAATGGGGGGCACTGGGGGGGCTCTCACCGGCTTCCGGGGATCCTCCACCTCCCGGATACTCAGGTTCTCCAATGGGATGATCCCGCGTGGCTCCTTGTCCTGGGGGGGGGGGCACAGGAATGGGGGTCAGGGGGTCCCAATGGGGTTCAGGGGGGTCAGAGGAGCCCGGGGTGGGTTTGGGGCATTTTGGTGTATTTGGGGCTGCTTTGGGGCTCATTTTGGTGTCTTTGGGTTTGAGGAGGTTGGGGGGGGTTTGGGGCTGGTTTGGGGGCTGTTTCCAGGGGATTTTGGGGGGATTTTGGGTTACTTTGGGCTGGTTTGGGGGTATTGTGGTGTGATTTTGGGCTGTTTTGGCTGGTTTTGGGGTGATTTTAGGCTGTTTTAGGGTTATTTTGGGCTGTTTTGGTTTTTTTCTGGGCTGTTTGGGGGTATTTGGGGCTGTTTTGGGGTATTTGGGGCTGTTTTGGGGTTATTTTGGGCTGTTTTGGGGTATTTGGGGGCTGTTTTGGGGTTTTTCTGGGCTGTTTGGGGGTATTTGGGGCTGTTTTGGGGTTATTTTGGGCTGGTTTGGGGTTATTTTGGGCTGGTTTGGGGTATTTGGGGCTGGTTTTGGTTTTTTTTTGGCTGTTTTGGGGTATTTGGGGCTGTTTTGGGGTTATTTTGGTCTGGTTTGGGGTTATTTTGGGCTGGTTTGGGGTATTTGGGGCTGGTTTTGGGGTTATTTTGGGCTGTTTTGGGTTATTTTGGTCTGGTTTGGGGTTATTTTGGGCTGTTTTGGGGTATTCTGGTCTGGTTTGGGGTTATTTTGGGCTGGTTTGGGCTCTCACCGTGGTGTACTCGAAGTAATAGAGGCAGTTGTCGGTGAGGATGAACCAGCGGCGCTTCCACGTCTTCACCCGCCCGCCTGGGGGGGGGGGGGGGTGTGGGGGGGGTCCCCATGGAGCCACATTGGGGGGGTTCCAAAGGGGGATGGGAGGAGGAAGGGGATGGATAAAGGGGGGGGGCACCTACCTCCTGGGGGGGCGGGGCGGGCATCAGCAGCAATGGGGAGGGATGGGGGGTGATGGGGAGGGAATTGGGGGGTACAGAGAAGGGGAAACAGAAAGAGGTTCCATCAGTGACGTGTGCATGGGAATAACCCCCATTGGGACCCAGGCAGTGGGGCCACCCACAGGGACCCACGGCGTTGGCTCACCCAGCTTCAGCAGCCAGCCCTCGCGGTCCGGGTTGAAGAAGGTGTGGGTCAGGTCGTTGCCGTCGTCCTCCGGGATCTTAAAG
The DNA here is from genome assembly GCF_028554395.1 of Pezoporus wallicus. Taxonomy (NCBI): domain Eukaryota; kingdom Metazoa; phylum Chordata; class Aves; order Psittaciformes; family Psittacidae; genus Pezoporus; species Pezoporus wallicus. The sequence goes on along the minus strand of NW_026639813.1, from coordinate 2,694 downwards.
GGCTCGCTCCGGATGCTCTCGTAGAGGTTCTATGGGGCAAGGGGGCGGGGTCAGGACAGGACACACCCCCACAGCCAATCCGATCTGCCCACAGAGCCCTAAGCCCCGCCCACGGAAATAAATCACGCCCATACAGTCCATATATGGGCATATAAACCCAGCCTATAGAAACAAACCACACCCATAAACCCATATATAGACTCATAAGCCCCGCCCACAGCGATAAACCACACCCATTGCCCATATATGGACACGGAAGCTCCTCCCATAGCAACAAACCACACCCATAAAGCCCATATAAAGTCACATAAGCCCCTCCCATGCAACCACCCTTTAACCCCTACCCTTAGACACGCCCCTCCCAAACCACGCCCCTTCCACCTCCCAGCCCCTCCCTCTTCGTCCAAGCCACGCCCCTTAAGCCCCTCCCATTCACACCCAAGCCCGCATCCCCTCCGCCTCCCAGCCAATCAGCAGTCACCTCCCTCCGAGCCACTCCCCCTTAAGCCACGTCCCATTCGCGCCCTAGACCACGCCCCCTCGTTGACCACGCCCACTCTGCCTCCCAGCCCCTCCTTCCAAGCCACGCCCTTTAAGCCCCTCCCATTCACACCCAAGCCTCCCAGCCCCTCCTTCTCCCTCCAAGCCATGCCCCCAAAGCCCCTCCCATTCACACCCATCCCACCCCGCCCTCCCCAGCCCCTCCCTCTCCCTCCCCCCCGCCCCCTCGTTGCTCTCAGCCAATGGCGTGCCGGCCCCGCCCACCCTGAGCAGCTCCTCGGGCAGGTCCCCGCCGTCGTTGATGCCGCGGTTCATGGCCACGAAGCGCTCGGCCGAGGGCTTGTCCCGCACGTTGGGGTTGTGCAGGCTCGTGTTGAGCATGATCACGGCGAAGGACAGCACGTAGCACGTGTCTGCGGGGGGCACCCATGGGTGGGGGCACCCATTGACCGGGGGAGCCATTGATGGGGGGAGCCATTGGGTGGGGGTACCCATTGATGGGGACAGCCATTGGGTGGGGATTGATGGGGGGAGCCATTGGGTGGGGGGACCCATTGATAGGGGTAGCCATTGATGGAGGGACCCATTGACAGGGGTAGCCATTGGGTGGGGGTACCCATTGATGGGGACAGCCATTGGGTGGGGGTACCCATTGACAGGGGTAGCCATTGGGTGGGGGTACCCATTGATGGGGACAGCCATTGGGTGGGGGTACCCATTGATGGGGATAGCCATTAGGTGGGGATTGATGGGGGGAGCCATTGGGTGGGGGGAGCCATTGGGTGGGGGGACCCATGGGTGGGGGGATCCATGGGTAGGGGGACCCATTGGGTGGAGGGTACCCATTAGTAGGAGTAGCCATTGGGTGGGGGGAACCATTGGGTGGGGGGTACCCATTGATGGGGGTAGCCATTGGGTGGGAGGGGCACCATTGATAGGGGCACCCATTACAGGGGGGGCAATGGGTCTCAATGGGTCTCAATGGGTTTCAATGGGACTCAATGGATGTCAATGGCTCTCAATGGGACTCAACGGCTCTCAATGGGTTTCAATGGGGTTCAATGGATCTCAGTGGCTTTCAATGGGGTTTCTATGGGGCGCTATGGGGCCGTACCCATGCACTGGAAGACCCCCGGGTGGCAGAGGCAGTGGGAGTTCAATGGGGTTCAATGGGGTTCAATGGCTCTCAATGGGGTTCAATGGGGTTCAATGTCTCTCAATGGGGCTCAATGGGGTTCAATGGCTCTCAATGGGGCTCAATGGGGTTCAATGGCAGTGGGAGTTCAATGGGGTTCAATGGCTCTCAATGGGGTTCAATGGGGTTCAATGGCTCTCAATGGGGTTCAATGGGGTTCAATGGCTCTCAATGGGGCTCAATGGGGTTCAGTGGCTCTCAATGGGGTTTCTATGGGGCCGTACCCGTGCACTGGAAGACCCCCGGGTTGCAGAGGCAGTACCGCTGCGCGAAGGCCTCCATCATGCGGTCGATTTTCTGCGCCTCCCCCGGCAGCCGAAAGCTCCAAAGGAACTGCCTGGGGGGGGGGGGGACCCCAAAACCCCCATTGACCCCAATGCACCCCCATTGACCCCAATGCATCCCTAATGCCCCCCCATTGACCCCAATGCATCCCCATTGACCCCAATGCATCCCCATTGACCCCAATGCCCCCCCATTGACCCCAATGCATCCCCAATGCATCCCCATTGACCCCAATGCACCCCCAATGCATCCCCATTGACCCCAATGCATCCCCATTGACCCCAATGCACCCCCAAACCCCCAAAACCCCCACTGACCCCAATGCAACCCCAATGCACCCCCATGACCCCAATGCGACCCCAATGCATCCCCATTTACCCCAATGCACCCTCATTGACCCCAATGCACCCCCATTGACCCCAATGCACCCCACTGACCCCAATGCACCCTCAAACCCCCCATTGACCCCAATGCACTCCCATTGACCCCAATGCACCGCCATTGACCCCAATACAACCCCATTCTCCCCATTCCCCCACTGCCCCCCATTACCCCATAACCCCCATTGCCCTCATTACCCCATAACCCCCATTGCCCTCATTACCCCATTACCCCCATTGCCCTCATTACCCCATAACCCCCATTGCCCTCATTACCCCATAACCCCCATTGCCCTCATTACCCCATTACCCCCATTGCCCTCATTACCCCAT
>NW_026639812.1:0-511 GCF_028554395.1 Pezoporus wallicus | reverse complement strand
CTATCCCCTTTTTGCCCATTTGAAACTCATGGAAAGCCATTTTTGGTCATTTTTAAGCCATTTTTTCCTTTTCTAATTCATTTTGGTCAATTCAACCCTCTTTATAGCCATTTTTTTCCTTTCTAACCCATTTTTGTCAAATTCCTAATCTTTTGAAGCCAGTTTTTCCTTTTCTAACCCTCTTTTCTTAATTTCTAACAATTTTTAGCCTTTTTTCCTTTTCTAACCCATTTTTGTCAATTTCTAACAATGTTGTAGTAGTTTTTTCTTTTTCTAACCCATTTTTGCCCATTTCTAAGTCGTTTGAAGGCTTTTTTAATTTTATTTTTCTAACCCATTTTTTGTCCTCTTCAAAGTCGTTTGAAGCCATTTTCGGATTTCCTTTTCTAACCCATTTTTGTCCATTTCTCAACGTTTTTAAGCTGTGTTTGGCAATTTCAAAACAATTTTTGCCATTTCTATCCCCTTTTTGCCCATTTGAAACTCATGGAAAGCCATTTTTGGTCATTTC
>NW_026639811.1:0-508 GCF_028554395.1 Pezoporus wallicus | reverse complement strand
AACCTATCGGATGGGCTCCAAAAGGACACTGCATCCACCACCACCTTCCTCTTTAACCAAGCAGGTACAAAAGGGTTTGATGGGTGGTGGGTCCAGTTTGACCCTGGTCATGCTGCCTCTCCCATGCTTGATGGCATGTTGAATTTCACTCTTCTTCATGGACTGTATAGATAGGGCAAGGGGTGAAGGGTTTAAACTGAAACAGGGAAATTCAGGTTGGAGATTAGGAAGATGTTCTTCTTTATGAGGGTGCTGAGGCGCTGGCACAGGGTTCCCAGAGAAGCTGTGGCTGCCCCATCCCTGTCAGTGTTCGAGGCCATGTTGATTAAAGGGGTTTGGAGGAAGCTGCTCTAGTGGAAGGGGTCCCTTCCCATGGCAGTGGGTTGGGTCCGGGTGAGCTTTAGTTTCCCTTCAACCCAAACCGTTCTATGATAAATCATGATGTGAATAAAAGTGCCCTAGTATGGGGTAGGTTTGCTTCAAAAACACCAACCTTCCTGACCCCATT
>NW_026639810.1:0-507 GCF_028554395.1 Pezoporus wallicus | reverse complement strand
CTCTGGTGAGGCACTGGGCAAGGGCTGAAATCCACCTATGCTCTGCATGGAGCTGGCTCCAAACTGGGACTCAGCTTTCAATTCTTTGGGATCAGTGCTTAAATCCTTCCTATAGCCATCATAGCAGAGAAGAGAGCCTCTGCCCTCCATGTGCTGCAGGGTGGAAAACATAGGACTCTGGTGACCAGTGAGAGGATTTGGGACCAGGACTGATGCAAAGTATAGAGGGACCATCTCTCAAGATCCGACCATCGCCATCTCTACACACATTCATACACATGGTCCCATGCCCTGGAGACTGACTTACCCATTCCACTGTCAGCCAGGCTGTGGCTGTGGTCGTGATATTGAACAGGGAGAGATGAGGAGGTGAGAGAGGCAGAGTTGACAAATAGGAGGAGGATGGAGGGGCTTCATCCGCAGCATCGCACCGTGTCCTGAGGCTCCTATGCCTGGTTTTACTAATGGAGAGAGAAGGAAAGGGAGGATGTGGGCTCTGGAAGGGGT